>NC_045143.1:25785331-25855169 GCF_008831285.2 Nymphaea colorata
CAAACAAGATGGGTTCTCAGGTGTTGTCATGGATAAACATCAATGGACAACTTTCCAGTTGCCCAATCGTACATAGCGGTCAGATTTCCTTCTAAAGCTTTTACAAGGGTATGCAATTCATCCAAATCGTAATGGAAGAGGAAATATCTTTTTCTTGGACCATATTAGTAGAGTAGCTTCGCATGAGAAGCGGTTCCATGAACATTCAAAACCAATCGCTGAGAGATGTGAATCACAAAAGCATTCTTGATCATCAGTCAAATCAAAGTTTGCATGCATTCTTCTGGCTTCAAAAGGTTTAGGAAGTTTCTCTCTCCTCATTTGCTCCATCTGTACCCGTGCCTAAAAGAGTAATAACAAAAAATGTTACAACTTACAATGATGAATGAGTAACTTCATGTAGCTAAAATACGTAATGCATATGCACATGATTACTTTAACTGCTTTTGTAAGAATTTCATCCTTCCTGCATGCACTTGCCCATCTCAGCCTTTCTTTGTTGCATTTCGTGAGTAGCAGCAGCATCCAAGGATCCCTAACTTCTCTGTTACGGCACCGAGTAGCAATTTATCATGTGATATCGATGTCTTACGGCACTATTCACAGTGAAGTTCCACTACGCTTTGCCCATGTGGCAACCAATAATTGGAGCAATATTGACTGCCTTAGTACAGTTGAAACCACAGTTAAATCCTGAATGGTATGCCCTAGGGAAAGTAAGAACAAACTCACTAGCATGCTGAACAGTAAGATAAACGGAGACCCCTTCAGATTTTAAAACTGATGGCGACAGTTGTGTGAACGGTAGCAAAATGAGTTGTTAAAGATTAATGTTCAACCGAAAGCAAAATAATAAGCTTGAAAGCAGATGGAACCACTACAAAATGATCGATACTCTTGGATTGTGAAGTATGTGCATTATCAAACCTAAAATGATAATCAATAGAACCAACTTCAGCTGGATTTATCCAAATGTAGACCAAATAAAAAAAAAAGGTCACAAAATTCTATAGAAAAAAGTATAAGCAAAGCTAATTCTAAGCTTAACTCTAACATTAAAAAATGAAAAAAAGAAAAACAAATAGGGTTATTATCTTCTGTTCAACTTTGTTGTGCACAAAAATTAAATAAAATCATGTAGTGAGAAGAAAATGACAATAAGTTCAAACTTTAGCAAGCCAACCAACTTATTTTGGCTAAAAGCAAAAGGGCCATAAAATATTTACAATGTCCATCTTGTTACTACTTGTAATAATCATGTCATTGACATGTATAAAAGAAGAATGACTATACCTAAAAAAGTAATCTTAGCAAAATAGAGTTGTATCAGAATAACAAAGTTTAAAATTTATCTTAGCAAAATATAGTTCTATCAGAATAACAAGATTTTAAAATTTAGAGATGTAACAAATAACTTAAATTTATAAAGGAAAACATAGGAGTTCACATTACACTATAAAACTTCCTCAGGTGAAGAATCTTACCATAGAAAGTTTTCCCGAAGAGGGAGATTCATATAAACTTCTACATTTAATGCTTATTAAAAAAGCAATTCTAACGTCAATTTGGTATATGTCCCAACCTTTAATAGAAATTTACAAGAACCCTAATTAATGTCATCTTAGTTGATGGAGAGAAGTTCTGAGTAGTCTATGACTCATCATATTATTGATTATTACCCAGGCAGGTTCATTCTAAGACTCATAGGATAAAATGAGATAGCAGTCAGGCATGTCCCATGCTGAGAAGAAAATGATTGATATGATGTAGTTAGCAAGCTGCCTATAGGTGTACTAGACCTTTTTTTAACTCAATGGTCTTTTCTGGTCGGCTGTTGACATCTTTACTAGCTTCTTGACTTCCTGTGTAATAGATAATGACCTAAGGGGAATTAAGGTCAGTGGATTTATTACAGATGGTTGTTTAGTTCAAGAGTATAAAGACTAGGCATATCAGATTGTACATCTATCATCATAATTCTCAGCTAAAGCATCTTCTTTGTAAAGAAATACATATTCATTGTCTTCTTTAGGAACATCATCATCAATTTTTCCCTTACCAAGAAAACTATCATTAAGAAACATATACTTTGCTATTCTAGGATAACAACAACTATATCTGTTTGATTTAGGTATACCCAAGTAAAACACAAGGATTTTATAAACATCAAATAAAAATGCTCAAAAAGTTTGCATTATGTGCTTGTGTTTTACTTCTACAGGCCCATTTTGTTGAGTACAACCATGTGTTTCTTGTGAACAATTTCTTCAAATTTAAGGTAATTTTCAAATTGACCTAAGATGAATTGTCCTCTAAAATAAGTTCTAAAAATTTTCAGATTTTTCTCAAACTGAGTTTTAAAAGTTTTGTGAAAATATTTGAAGAAACAAAGAAAGTCATTTCATCCTACAACTTAGTGAAAGAAGAAAGTACTCACATGTTGTCACCATGACCTTGTTTAGTGGCATGAATTTTCCACTCAAACTGACGTCGGTAGACAATACCTTTTCTTGTACTTGTTCACTAAGGAAAAATTCATGCTTTAACAACAATTGAAATACCTGTGATATTCCTCGGATTATTCACAAGCAATATTCAAGCTCTCATTTTTCAACCTTAGCCGGGGTTTATATAGGTGAATCCATAGATTGTCATCATTGAGGACAAAGAAAAAAATAATAAAATAATGCTTCAAATCAAAGTTCAAAGAGTCACTTTTTATTTTCTGAATTTTTGTTCCTTCAAATAATAAAAGAATGCTGTTGTCATTTATTGGCTCATTAATAGTTTATATAACACTCCACATGTTTGCATTTTGGAAGGACTTAAGAATAGTTTCATAACAAAGTTTTTGCCAACACTTTAGAAGTTTAGATACTCATGGGTCATTATCAACCAATTAGTAGTGTATATTTCCCCTACATCTGAGCTTATACAACTAAGCAGGAAAAAAAGGTATACCTCTTAATATGTGTAGATCAAACCCAATGGATGTTACAAAATTTATGCTAGTTGATTTATAACATCATAACTATGAGCTTCAAACATGTTATGGACTATTTGGAACATACCCTCCATGGCAGTGGTAAATGGGCAGCAAAACTGTTACAAGACAAGATCAAATAGGCCCCCTCTTCAGCTGCACCAAGGTTTTCATCCGAATTTGCTGCTATGCTCTCATAAAAGAGGGTGGCTTTTCAGTTTTTGTAGTCCTGTTTCAATACCTCATTTGATATTTATGTTAATTCTTTACCAATGCAAAAATAGTAATTTCTTTCTCATGACAAATTTGACCAGGCATCAGCAAAATTAGGCCATAAGTCCTAACTGAAAATGCAAGATAATCAGAATTATATAAAAAAATCTAAGCAATATTTGGAGCTAGGAGAAGATAGGACAATAAAACCTAAAGAAACATACAATTTGAAGTAAATACTAAGAAGTACAATAGGCAGTCCCAAATATAATTAAACAGATAAAAGTATTTAGCAACCAACTTGAGAATAGGTGACCATTGGCATTGAAGGCCCAAGCTTGAGCATCTTAATAGCAAAAATACAAAGAAATAACATTTGAAAGGAAATAACTCCAGATTTTCATGTTATGTAAATGTTATGGATGATCAAGTAAGCATAATCCCATGAATTAAATAAAATGGTGACCCAGTTTATACATGTTTTTTATATTTTTTTTCCTCTTTCATTCAGGATCATTATATGAATCTTTGAACTCCCAGTGAAAAATCTCATTTTATTTATATATTCCATTCACTTAATGTCATGAAGCAGCCGTAATGAAATATGATATGGAAAACTCAGGAAATGAGACAGAAAAATCAATTTCTTCTTTTTAGCTTATCAGACAGGAAATGCGAAAGGGAGTAAAACACAAGGGAAAAAGTGTTGTCTGAGTGCGAGTGCACTAAAATAAAACATTCACATTCACTTATTATTCAGAAACTTCATTTAAAGAGAAATATCCATCTCAATTCAACATTAGCCTGTCTTGTTAAACTAGTTAGAAGCTAGCATGAACATAAATCCAAGTATAATACATAAATGAACTTACTTGAGGCCAATCTCCAATTGAAATGTTTAAAAAAAATAAAAATAAATTAAGAAGGAGAAAGTGAAGCACGACACAGAGAAGTACTTGATCTGTAGAAAATCAATTAATTTTAGGACGAAAGTGACTATAAGAGGCAATAAAAGAAAAAGCTTCAGATCGTAACAAGGGACTCATTGTTCATCTTTCAAAACGGAGGAGCAACCATAAAACTCCCCATTGGCTCCTTCACATGTAAATTTCTGCATACATATTTCCTTATCCAACTTATCTCTAGAAGAATCCAATCCCAGGGACCTAGTCACACAATTGCTTATATTATCGTAGAAGTAGGGGAAGGCTCAAACTAATAACGAAGCAACAAAATGAAATGCATGGGCACTTCATAAATGCAATGAAATAGTTTAGAACTTAACACACTACCTTGTCCATACACACAAAAGTATTCTTCTTGAATGTTATATATGTTGGCATATTTAACATCGGCTTACATATACAAGAGAGAGAGATTAAATTGGGGCCCATACATGAGAGGGAGAGAGAGGGAGGGAGCGAAGTGCTTGAATATCCCTTGTGCATATCCTTCATCATTTTCTGTACAGCCATTCGAGTTTCTCTTAGTCCAACATGAATCCATTTGGTTGTCGTTATGAAATTTATGTTTTTTCTTGTGAAGAACACATTTTAAATTGATTTTTCTTGATGTTTTGATCTAGTTCGAGATGCATGAAAGTTTGATTTCAAATTGAAATTTCTTCTTGCCTTCTTAGTTGTAGTTTAGTATAGTGGGGACGTGGTTTAGAGTAGTGCTCGTGGTTCAGAATGCCATGCTTGTTTGAGTCCTAGTTAAAGTAGTTGTAGTTTGATTGTTAATTGTCGTGTTCTCTTCATTGAGCTTGTGATTCTATTTAAATGCATGTATGTTAGTTGCACATGTCATGGCTATACCTAGCTATATAAGGATGCATGGGTACACTGGAGTTGCATAGTCATCTATATTTGCTGCTACTCCTTCTACATCGGTATCTTCACTTTGTTTTCTTTCTCACTTCAAGCCGCTTATTTATTGAAAAGGCTGGCCCTTTCTCTTTTGAGTGCCTGGGACACTTGAATACACTTTTTTTGTGGAGGAGACTCTACCTGCCTTCATAGTTATTGATGGTGCAGTAGAACAAGGAGGCAATAGGATTATCTCTAAAGATTTAATCCCTGATTCTGCATGCATTGTATTTTCTCATTAAAATTGGTATCCAATTGAACGGGGTTGTGAAGAAAGGGATTAATGGCATTTTTATCACCTCTTCCTATGCATCAATGTATAGTGCCATTTTTGAAGTTGAAAGTTCATCTACAAGACAACATGAGCCATTAATCAGTATTTGTGTGACATAATGATGATATCATGCAGAAAACCATGCATCCATGCATGCATGGTGGTGAAGCAAAGGTGCGTGGAGATCTGGCGAGACTTCGATTGTGTGATGATGTTGTCACACCTTTCATGTCTTGTTTCAAGCATGCATGTCGAAGAGAATTTTTCATTAGGATGTAATATTGAAAATAGTTGAACAATCAATAGGATTGACAATTCAACACCTTGTGTCAGCATTATCAGCATCTTGGACTGTTAGCAAATCTTGGACTCCCAGCGATTTGGCAATTTTGAAGATTGAGGTGCCTGATATTTAACTGCATTTTGAGTACTATGTTGCAGACACAAAAATATGTAAGGAGAGGACAAGCAGTGCATCACTCTGGTCATCCATCTGAAGTGATACATAGTCAACGAGAGGTGGGTGCTTTTAGTTTCTTGTCGGTGGACCTCGTTCATGGTTATGTTCATATCAACTATGGAGTGCTTTTTTCTCCGATGTACAACCCGAGAAAGACTAAGAAAACTAAGACGTCCAGTGGAACTCTTTCAATGCAGAACTCTTTCAATGCTCGCTGTTGGGGCTTCAGTACTCTGGCCATATCGACGTTTTAAACGAAGCAGACCGATCCGGTGCATATTAGTTACCAATTGGGGCCTTCATTTTCTATTTTCTGGTCGCGTAATAAGGCCCTCCTTCTGTTCCTCACACGTTTTAAACCATAGCCAAAGCATCACGACAAATATTTGATTGTCCAAATTAGATATATATAACGTGAATCCAAATGCAATTTTCTCCTTTAGAAAATGCAAGAGCTCTTTCTAAAGGATAACTATTTTCTTAATGCCAAACACCAACGAGCAAAGGCATCCTGTTGGTGGACATTGAAACTGGGTGCATCTGAAGGTAAGAAACAAGTCCTCAGTGGCTTACAAGATATGAAAAGTTTGCATCCTATGAATATTGGAAATTAATGATGGTTTGGAAAATTTACCAACCCTTTACCGCAAACTGTAGTTGGTATTTCATGCATGAGGGAGAAATTGGAATATGACAATTTGCAGAGATTAACTAGTATAGGAGTGCCTCCTCGCACGCTATCGCAGATCAATTAGCTTACGGAAATGCGGTTCGTTCAAGAAACTGGGATGTCACAGAAAATTCTTGAGCTTTTCCCAAAAGCTGAAGCTGTTATTTCATGGATGGGGATGAAATCGGAAAATAATGGTATGAGGGAAGTTAGTAAACGCAGGTTCAGTGCAAAGACACTGCACAATAGCATATATACCGTTCATTTCTGTGATCATAATCCATTCACGTGTTTCAAAATTATCAACATCATGAGGAGACATACCTGACTTGGTGATGATAAAGAGAATGCGTGGAAAAGGAGCGATGGGAGAGGCCACATGAGAGAAAGGCCGACAATAGGAAGTGTCTTGGAATCTAGACCTCAAGCAGGAAGTGGAAGTGGGAAAGATTAATCGCAACGGCAGATATGCTGAAGATGCCTTTTATTGTGGTTGATATATAGGACAAACTGCTCAAATATGCAGTAATATGCTTAATCATAGTATAACTTATGTACGTTGTGCCCCCAAATGAAGGTGCGCTTGGAAACAACTTAGAAAAACACTTCAGTATTTTATTCATGTTATAATTCAATGACAATGCAGATATAAGTGTATATGTAGATCTACTATGATAAGATGACATCGTTCTCAAGATAATACATCAAATGCAGTAAAAGGACTGATGATCATGCTCAAGCCGGTAGTATTTATCAAGCATATCATGAGGTTGATCATGATGGTAAGCGTTAGTTGATTAAATATGAAGCGCAAAAGATAGAGATGAACATTTTGGGTGAGAGAGAGAAAGTGTGTGTCTGTTCTGAAAAGGAACTTAATTAAACCACCAGGGCCTTAGTGAGAGAGAGATACCGATTTAGTCCTGTATCGAAGCAACAGGTGGGAGATGATGATAGAATCTAATTACAAAACAACAAGAGCTGCAAACTTATATCACAGTTGACTGGTTGGACAAGATCTAGACTAGGATTAAACCTGGACCAGATTTGGACCATTAATCTTATGTTGGATATTCAAAATCCAAATTCTAGATTTGGATGTGGAGTGTGTCTATAAGTTCTTTCATTCATATATAGATATATATTTGGATTTCAAATTTAAAAGTTAGATTTGAATATGATATATAAGTTCTTTCATTCATATTCAAATCTGTTTTTATATCCGAATATATGAATATCTGAAAAATCAAATACGATAATGTGTGATTCAAATCCAATCCGTTGGTATTGACATCCCAGTTATCTTTTGAAGTGACTTTCCTTAGCCCTCAAGCAACCCTTCGATGTGGCATTAATTAGAGGCTTGATTTTGGCTGAATATCTGAAAATATAGGCCCCAAATTGTAAATAATAATTACCACCAGATCGGTGCCCTTTAAAACACATGGAATTTTTTATCCTTATAAAATTCATGTCTGGAGTTGAAAACTTCACTTGAAAAGCTCGATTCAATGGCGCTTCTACCATCAGCCAGGCACCCCATGCATTGTTCCTCCATGTTGATTGCTTCCTCCCAAAGTTTTCTCTTTCTCTCATTGTGAATTGCTTCTTTCTGAAAGCTTCTCATTTAATTTGTCCAAAAGTTGAAGGGGGTGTGACGCCTTCACGAAGCAGCATGGCTAAGCTGAACGTGGTGGATGGTCTTGCTCTTCTCAACACGTCTGTTTTCCTAGTCCACTCCCTTTCCCATGTCTTCTACATGATCTTAACTGCAGTGGGAGGTCTCGTCTCCACAAGTTCTTGAAGTGATTCAACATGCAAATATGTAAACAAGTTGATACTCTCATGAGTAAATATCAATCAAATCTTGTATAGGTTTATTGAAAAGTTGTTAAACGGATCATGTGGCACTTAAAAGACATTGAAACTTTGGCACTATCCTGTCATGGCGGTGAGTTGTGGCTTAGGGGTTAACCTTAATGAATGTAAGCCTATGTCTAAATATGAATTTTTGCTCAATCGTAGTGTAGCAAAAACAAACATGTGTAGCCTTACCTACCATGAAAGCTGAACTGTAACTAGGTCCATGACATTACAAGAGGGTGTTAGGTTGATGAGATTTTTCAAACATCTTGACATTGTCGTGAAAGTATGTGCTCCAATTGACATTTACTGTGATAATCAGGCTGCAATTGTTTTTGCCAAGAATCTCAAATTTCATTTTAAAACTAAACATATAGATACACATGGGAAATACTTGCGGGATGTACTATAGGAGGAAAAAGTTTCATTGAACTACATTTCTACTTATGAAATGGTACTAGATCCTCTTTGTAAGCCAATTATTGTTGATGTATTTAAGAAATATTTAATGTCGATGGGACTCAATAGAATATAAATCTTTCTTTGGATGAAAAAAAAATTCTCATGACTAAATTCATGTATGTCACACATATATATGTAAGTAGGCAGTCAGCAAACGAGTGCCTTAGGCACCGAGTGTCAAGTGAGTTAAGATGAAATGGACAAAACCTATAAACCTTTTAAAATGAGATATAGGCTTTTGTGGATATTAAAAGTCAGGTATGAAATGATGACATTATGTAAAAGTTCTTTTATCACCTTGATTGATCATAAAGAGGCCTTATACTGTGGAACTTAAAGACTGGCATGATCTCCAAAATAATGTAGACTTGGTTACCAGATTCGAGGGCCCAATTCATCTTTATGGGACTAATGGGAGATCTTTTGAGATGGATTGGAGACTCTCATAAGGTAGGGTACTGGGTGAAAAAGGGTGGATGCAGGGTTTTTGATTCTAGAGTTTGTTATGTCCCAGTCAGACTATGTTAGGCTGCCAAGGAGATCTTAGTTGGAATTCCTTGTAGCCTACCATGATTTAATGGGGAAGTTGGCATTTCAGCGGCTCCCATAGGCTGGAGGAACGCATGGTTTCACTGCATGAAAGAGGCTGATTAAGTGCCTCATGGATCTGGGGACCATTTGTTTTCAAGGAAGATTTTTGTTCCGGTGCATTGCAATCCTGCGTTTGAGGTAGTGGAAGTCTCGCATCGCTGCATTGATTTGCATTCTTTTGTTGAATGGTTGACTCCTTAAAGGTGTCTGTGTTGGTTATTTTTTCTGTATATTCTTTTAATTTTGTTGAACTAATTGAGAGACTGCTCCTCCTAGCCGTTTATTAAGCAAAGCAATTTTGAGCTCATATTTGAATCTAGGTTCCATTTGATAGCTTCAGATCTAAGGATCTGGAGTTGATTTTTAATACTTGGATCTTAGATCCAAGGATTTCAAAAACGCGGTTTCTAGTATGGGTGAACATGAGTTGAGTCGAGCCCAAGCTTGGTCAGCTCGAACTCCGCTCACCTTCTATATTGCACAACTTGAGCTCGAATCAAGTTATATAATGTCAACTCGAGCTCAGCTTAATCAAGTGTGTCAGAGCTCGAGCTCATTTAACTAGTACATAAGCGTGTTGTTTATAGGCTATGGCAAAATATGGCAGCGAGCATGCTGCTGATACGGAAGAGATGAAGCAGAGTATATGCAGAAAAAGAGAAATCGTATGAATTTGGATTTTAAGTTTTGGGTTTCAAGGAACTCTCGCTCATGCTCAGTGCTGAATGAAGGTTTCATCGCTTGCTGAAACGAGGGTTTCATGAACCTGAAAGCCCTCATTCCAGTGCCACCCTTTGCTGAGCGAGGGTTTCATCCCTCACTCACTGCGAACGAGGGTGTTTTGAAACCCTCGCTTGTTGGAGCAAGGTCAGAGTGTATGATCAGACTGAATCCAACCAAGCCAAAATCTCCTACTTACTCACCACCCCCCAACACGCATTTATCATCATAAGGATACAAATCCCAAAACATATAATAAACTAAGACACCACTTGCGACACTTGGCAACAATGGGAGGAGGACCACCATCAATGGAGTACATGTCCAGACTTCAAATGATGACAATAGTAAAATAAAGATGAACACGTAATATGAGTGCAAGAATGGCACGCATGAAGAAAATAAGTTCAAGGTCTTGACTTTGTAAGCCACATTACCACAACATCATAAGCCACAGCACTGGCCATGGTGATTGATACACACAAAGTAACAAAAGCGCCATGTGGACACACTGTATACCATCACAACAATAGGCAGAGGGTGGCCAGTCTTGGCCAGAGAGAGGGTGGCCATGTCCAGCGCCGGACATGGGCGGAGAGACTAAGACAAACATAGAAAGGTGGCCACCTATGTTCCATGTCTGCGACACAAAGAGAGACTTACAGTTGCAATTGAAATTCTGACGTTGGGTGATGGCTTCACCAACTGTAGCTCCAGCCTCTAGCAATTTCACAGGCATGCAATGATGGTTGAAATCTTCAATTTCACATGTGATTTGGGATTGAGAAAAGGGGATTTAGGGATACAAACGGGGTTCAGTTTGGGCTACGTGTGAAGCCCTTTTGACCAGCTTTTTTTAGTTTTTAATTTTTTTAATTAAATCCTGAGGTGTACGCCTCAAGCACGGAGTGTACCACGGATGGAGGCATACACCTCTACCAAATGAGGTGCATGCTTCAAGGATGCGTACGCCTCACGGCAAGGCCTCAAGGTGTTTTTTCTAAACAACACTATGAGTCACATTTTTTTGTGTGAGGCGTATGCTTCTTACAACATTGTTGTGAAGTAGAACAAGGCAAAGCGATGCACTAAGCTGGTGATGCAATGTGTAGCTAAGGGATGCATAGTGAAGCTTAATTAAGTTTCATTGCAGAAATACTCAACATATTATATCAACAAAAATCATGTCAAAAATTAAAAACAAAAGAAAAAAACATTTTTTCTTGCACCAAAATCAGAAATGAAAGATGGCACTGTTTTAATTAGTTGTTATCAACAATTATACATAAAAGATTGTAAAATATTTAATACCTTATAAGTACTGTGGATGAAAACAAAGAACATTACTTTGGTTTATTTAAACAACATACTCATGAAAGCCCGCTTTCCTCAAATGGTTATAAGTACAATAAATTCACCAAACTCTATGATTTTCATCCAACATTTACTAACTTAATAAATTCACTAAACTCTATGATTTTCATCCAACATTTACTAACATACGCTATTTCAGTCAACATAAAATGTTCAATAAATTCAACACTCACGGTTTTATCTAATTCTACCATGCAGCTGAGAAAAAAAGTAAACAAAAACAATATGAAATAGAAAATAAAAAAGATACAAGCATTTATTACAAACAGAGGGAGAGACTGACCGGAGAGACAAGCAGGCACTTGAGGTTCACATCTCGTGCGTTGAGGTGTGCACTTCAAATACCACTTGTAGTATGCACTGGTGGTTATGTGTTTGGTTAAGGTAATATATAGCAGTGCTAAAAATCACAGTTATAGGTTTATTGTTGTGAAAATTTATACCAGTGGTACAGAGCACCAGTATAAGCACGTTTAGCGGCAAAGAAAAATCACTGGTATAAATGTATACGGTGGTGACCTAAACCACCTTACCGTCATCAGTAGGGCTGTACCGGTTCGGTTCATCACCGGTATAGCTTACTGTCATTAAAGAAAAGCACAAACAAAATTTATACCCCTCAGGAAAACATTTATAACCTCTAGTAAATATTTCCATGCCTTTCAACAAAAAATATTTCTCACGTGACGTGTTCCTTCCACATCCACGCACTACACGCACTAAGGGGGAACAAAACTCAGCCACGTGATGCAATGGTCAACTATTGACAGATGGCAGTACCATGCTAATTAGAGATTATGGTGGTGAGGGCAATCTGTTTTTTCGGTAAGGTTGCAAGAGTTGAAGGTATGTAGATGATGAAGTTGCTTAGAAAAATCATAGTGAAGTCAATTTTGCTTCACTCAACAAGAGATTTTATTGTATATATACAATGACAGCGGGAAGGTATTCATACTCTGCCTCGTACATCATTTGTTCTTTATAAAGAATCTCATCTTATAAAAGAACCAAAGAAGGACGGTCTAAAAAGTTTAATGAATATGAATCTATTTTTAGTAATGTTTCTCGTAACGAAAAGTGTAGATGCCTAAGATAGTGTTATACATAGTTCTACTTATTGCATTGCAAACACGTTCAAGCTTTTCAACTTTGTACTTTTAAAGAATTTGTCATTGAGAAGAACCCCTGATGGGATATCATCATCGGCTGAGATTCTTTTAAAGAACGAATAATGTAGTATATGAGGCGGGGTATGAATACCTTCTTTCTGTCATTGAATCGAACCCATCAGTCAGTGCACCACTTCATATATATATATGTGTATATATATATATATCCCCAGATAAATTAGACCCGGCAAATAATTAATGAGACCGACTAGGTTTGATGCATTTTCCTTCTGAAAGTGACAAGTAACCATTTATATTTATACAATAACTTACAGACACATGCCCCAATAATAGAAAATTTTAAAACATATGAAAAACACCATTTTAACCAAATAAAAAAGAAAATACCTTTAAATAGAAATTTTTTCATGAGCCAAATCTTTTGTCTGTTTCATCGAATATTTCCATTGATTTTATAAGTATCAATATTAATCAAAAAGGCCCGGGGAGAGTGTATTTACAAAATGTGATATTTTTTCATTTTTTTCATGGAAATTACTCATGATTTTAACATTTTTCTTCAATTAATGAAGCAGGTGTTTGTCAATCATTTACCATGTCAAACAACGTTTTACAATTTATCAAACATTAAACAGTTACTTATAAATATATTAAAAGCAGATTCATTACTTGTGAATTTCTCAATTTTTTATGACAATTACTGAATTATGACAGAGAGAGGTGGGGGGAAAGGTGCACAAATGAACCAGAACCAGACCAGAATATCTTACATAAGTGAATTAAATGTGATGGCTTAGCATAGTTACAGAAAGATGAATAAACATATAAGATTTACATGTCAATATGTACGTGGATCCAGCAACCCAATGAAATACATTTTACAAATATAAGGGCCACATGTTAGTTGAGCCCTCCCCTGTACGCCACTAGCACATGCTTAGTATATTATAAAATTCTAAAATTCTAAAATTCTGAAATTATAATCATAATTTCAGAATTTTAATTTGACGATAAGCTTATAATTCTAGAATAAAATTGTTTTTTAAAATATAATGTTCTATTCATAGAAAACAATAATTTTAATTTTAAAATTCTTCAACTTCAAGCTCATTGAACACCCCTTAATAACACAAAACACCCCTTAATAATACAAAAAAGAGTTTGTGTGTCAAATTATGAGACAGTAGGCTCATCACATAAAAAAGGTATCTCTCTCTCATTATATATTCATGTGGCTGCTTGTCCAAATTTAACAATTTGTAGCTAAAAATGATCATTAAATTGATATTTACCACATTCTACAACATTGTGTTTGTGCATATATATATATATATATATATATATATATATATATATATATATATATATATATATATATATAAGTGGGTGAGACAAAATTTCTGCATGCCAATACACTAATAATGAAAATGCTCTCAATTAATAAAAAATAATAACAAAAAAACTAAAAAATAAAAAACTAGAAAGAATATTTTATTTTGAAATAATTTTCAAAATATCTTAAGCCCTAACCTGTTTTTTTTTTGACGTATAGTGGTGCACCCACCAACTCCCTCCTATTTTTTGTCACCATGTGCGGATAGGGCCCATAGTAGAATGCCACTTGGGCATCCATTTTTGAACTTAATGATAAGGACAAAAAAGACCCCCAAATGACAAAGATGCAAAAGTTGCTTTCTTTGTAAAACAGGAAAAGACAAAATTACCTTTAGCAGAAGAGGAAAAATCCTGTAAAAACTCTCAACCGAACCACTTAGACATTACATTTTTCATGGAGTGGGATCATTCGTTTGAAACCTTCTAAGGTTTTACGTGGCAAATCTGTAATCAGACTATACCGGTTGACTTTGTGGCCAGAAAGTCCACATGATCACTTGGCTAGGCTAGGTTTATAGATATGTTTACCGGGACTTCATGTTATTAAAACTTAATAGCATGCAATACCAATATTTGCCTATATATTTAACAAAGCTGGTGGTTGAGTGTCTAGGTGGAAGATAGCCTAAGCATGCATTTGTTCTCTGCTATCTGTTCATTAGCACATCAATGAGAATGAACACAAATACAAATGTACAATATGGTAGAAACCACTTTAAAATAATCATATATTGATAAAAATTTCATAATTCACAAAACAACAAGCATTACTTTCCAACAATGCAATACAAAAAATCTTGCAATTAGTTCGATGGCTTTCCTCCGCATCGGCTTTCCATCATGGGCGACGCTGTCGGTGGGAAGATCATCCACAACGTCCTCGCCTCCAGCCGGGTGCCTGATCTATCAGCCCTCAAGGGGTTGGTAACAGGGAGCTCCTCTTATGCAAACCACCAGCAGAAGGGCTGCCAGACATCGCGGTGATGGTGGTGATGAGAGGCCAAAATGTTCTAGGGACCGGGGCATGATATTAGTGGAGGAGCTGAAGAAGTTGGGAAGTAAGGTGGGGAAGTTGCACGTCTTCTCGGAAGAGGAATACTGAGCTGGCCAAAGAGTATGACTAGCCCACAGCTTAACAAAGCACATCAATTCGGGTCAAGTAAGGGGAAGAGAAACAATTTAGATTTCAGCATATGCTGCCACCAAATTCTACCGGATCCACTAGAGTGCATTATGGGCTAAAATCTATCACTATTACTATATGTTGATGATATCATTCTTACAGGAAATTCACATTCATTTATAATGTCCTCATCACCGTCAAACAACAATTTGCTATGAATGATCTAGGTGATCTGAATTACTTCTTGGGAATTCAAGTTGTAAGGACTTCCAATGGCTTGTTTATGAATCAGTCTAGATATGCTCAATACATTATTTCTAGAGCACAAACGCAGCAATGTAAAATAGTGAGCGCACCTATTACTATTGGTTCCAAATCTCCTGAGGAAATTGATCCTCCTTATTCCAATGCTACTACAAATTAAAGTCTTGTAGGTGCACTTCAATACTTGACCCTTACACGGCCAGATCTCTCCTATACAGTAAATTTTGCATGTCAATTCATGCATGCCCCAACGATGAAGCATTTTCAAATCTAGAAACGCATTATATGATATGTTTGAGGCTCGTCTCAATAAATCCCAAGATTTGACTCTCCGAGCGTACTTTGATGCAGACTGGGTGGGCTGTCCAGATACACGCCGATTGACTTCAGGATACTGTACATTTCTTGGTCCAAATTGTATATCCAGGAGCTCTAAGAAACAACCGACTGTTGCTCGCTCATCCTGTGAAGCTGAATACCGGGCACTCGCCAGAGCTGCTGCTGAAATTAAATGGCTTACCTTTATTTTACAAGATCTTGGTGTCTACCTCTCCAAAGCTCCAATTCTATTGAGTGACAACATTTCGGCACTACATACCACTATGAAAACAGTTTTTCATTCACATATGAAACATTTTGGAACTCAATTATCATTTTGTTTGTGAACAAGTTGCACTGGGAAATATGAATACTCAATTCGTCACAACCAAAGGTCAGCTTGCAGATCTTTTTACCAAACCATTGTCTCAGCAACGATTCAGCATCTTGGCTTACGGATGCAACCTTCCCTTCGGTTGAGGGGGGATGATAACACACCAGCTCACTCCAGAAAACCAGGTGCGTCTTCAATGGTTCATAACTCCAGGAGATCAGGCATGGATCATAACTGCAGGAAATCAGGCGTAACTTATATGGCAGAAAATCAAATCAGCCACAAGAGTCAAGAAACTAAAACACGTCTTGATAAGGATTGAGCAATAAATCAGAATTCCAGAAAATTAAGAGCAAAGCCAATCGGACAAGCAACAAAAATGCCTCTTCACAATGATGAAAGATTTCGGGAGAATGCAAGTTTCTCCTATTCAAAACCAAAGGAGAAATTCAAGCAAGCAGATTGTATGCCCATGGAAACTGATTCAAATTCGAACCAGACATAGCAATGTATAAATACTGTGCTAAGGGAACCAGATCATCATGAAATTGATGACTGAGTTGTGGTGTAGGAATTTTTCTTCCGAACCACATTAATTTCTTTTGTTCATCATCTTCATCCTTTTTTCTCTTTTACAGGCTTACAATTAAGTTGATGCCAAAGTACTTGTCAATGTTAGAGCGGCAGAATGCAGCATTTTCAAAGATCAGAAAGCAGAATCCCATGAACTACATAAGGAGTCAAGAAGAGCAATCTTGCTCTCTGTCTACCTCTCGGGTAACACGTCTATTTTATTTTTCTTTAGTCCATGTCTTAATTGATGAAGTTTCTTCAAGAATTCGTGTGGCATCTTTGGACTTTCCTTGACATATTTATGAATACAGGAAAATTGGTCTCATTTCATACCCTCTTGTTGGGTTT
Organism: Nymphaea colorata; assembly: GCF_008831285.2. NCBI lineage: Eukaryota > Viridiplantae > Streptophyta > Magnoliopsida > Nymphaeales > Nymphaeaceae > Nymphaea > Nymphaea colorata. The sequence goes on from NC_045143.1 coordinate 25,802,295, forward strand.
TCCTAGAGTAAAATGGCATGTCCTGGAGAGTTCCATTTGTTTGTTAGGAAATGGAATTAATTCCTGTTCCGACATGAAGAATTAAGAGTTTTTAGTGGAAAGGTAAGCTACTTAAATGTGTTTGCCAAGTGTAGTTTCCTGAAAGACGATTTCAGTTTTGATATTTAAGTTATTTCTTTTTGAATAAAAAGTTTGTCCATTCTACAGCTGTGCCAAACACTTGAATATTGTGCTGCAACCATGGGAAGATTGTCTTTTATGGTTATGGTATATTAAAGGTAAAATACTTAGTCATCAGTGTTTAACCACCGATCATATTCTCATGTGCAACTGATTTATTAGCAAGGAGCTGATGATGCAGAATGTTTACAAGCGGTTGTTTAATGTTTAAGCGAATGTGCTTTCAATGACCAAAGACTAAAATATCACCTCTTCTTTTCTCTTTGACTTTCTCTCTCACTTTTCTCGTGGAAAAATCAAATGGTCACGTGCCTACCAATTTCTCTTTCTAAATCAGCCTTTTTTTCATTTTTTTCCAAGATATCAGGCTATTTTCCATTTTTTTTTAATGGCCAAAGACTAAAACATCACCTTTTTCTCTCTTTGAATTTCCCTCAAAATTTTATCCTGGAAAAATCAAATGGTCAAGTATGTACCAATTTCACTCACTCACTCTCTCTCTCTCTCTCTCTCTCTATGTATATATATATATATTGGAAAAGCAGAGAGGGAAAAAGAGAATGAATCTCGAGCTCTTTTAATACGAAAATTTCATTGTATTCATCTTTCATCTAAGCATCCTCCTTTTTATATCAAAATTAAACAAAGAGAGAAAAAGGATGGTATACCAATAAGAATAACTTATGAGAATTAGTGGAAGAGCGGCCCGCTCCTGGTTTTCATTCATTTGGGTTTTTTTCTAAAAGCAGCCACATAGAGGTGTTTGAGATGTTTTAAGAAAATGTTGAGTGTTTTGTTGTATAAATTAATTTATAACTTGAAAAGGCTACATATTTTTTTATTCTTATAAATCTTGATCTATTGCATTGGACGTTGGTGATTTCTTTATCTTGTAAAATTGGAAATTCCAGACTTTGAGTGCTTATTTTACTCACTAAATAAATGGCCCTATTTTTGCGATATAGAAGAGTTTTGACAAAATATTACTATAAAATTTTTAAAATAAAGCAAATACCTGTTAAGCAGTCGGTGGGCAAAAGAAGGGTTTTTATTAAGAAATTGAAAATGTGAAGGCACTTTTCAAAATTACAGCAAGTTATCAATGATGACGTGAAAATTTTCTATAATAACCCCACCAACCGCTAAGGTTCTCTCGAAAATTTGCTGCCAAAAGCAAGCAGCCGGGAAGAGAGAGAGAGAGAGCATCAGAGCACTGACATGTAGACCTGGGCGGCGGGCCGAGCCACCGAGGGGCACCCGGGACCCAGGCCAGCTGATACAAGCGGCGTTGCCGATTAGTAATTTTTTTTGTCGGTCTTGTTTTTAAAATTATTTTGGGAGCCTGAGATTGATTGAAACTTAGGTACTGATCGTACTTGACGTGTATGAATTTAGTTCTTTCTTGCTCTTCTTTTTCGGTGTCCTTCATTCTCAATCGACTGATTGAGTTGATAAGCCTAGTAGTTGTTTCTTGCTTTATCTTTTTCGAGAAACTCTGTTGAAGAATGTTTGGGATTTCTAGGACCGTTGGGCTTCAGGTGACTAGATTTGTGGAAGACCATTCAGTATGCCCATGGATTGGATGTATTCATGATTGTTTTGTTCCTTCTCATTCTCATTTCTTGGAGATGAAAAAAATTTTCCAACTTCGTCTGTTTTGGTGTGTAACTCTGGGATTTCTGGTTGGATTGTTGGTTTCGGTGATAGAGTTGCTGGAAGATCGTTTAGTGTGTGAGGCATTAGAATTTTCAAATTCTCCTTTGGATTCACACTCTTGAATTCGTTGATGTTGTCTGTTTTTGTTGTAGCTTTGTGTGTTGTTTGTGCCATCTTCCATGGATTCATCACTCAATCTCTAGTTCAATATATTTGTTCAGGAGAGGACCGTTTTGTTTGACAATCTTCTTAGTGCTGGCTAATATCTGCAACTTTCCTCTCTCTCTCTCTTTCTCTCTGAAATTTCTCCCAGCTCACCTTGCTGATTATTTAGTGCCTTATCTCACTTTACAAATAACTTAGTGGGCAAGAATGTAAAAATTCCAAAATGGCAAGAAAGCAACATTTTTAGATAGATAAAGGCAGAAACCTGGGAAATACTTAAGGAGTCAAGAAGAGCAATCTTGCTCTCCATCTTACTCAATGTAAACCTTCTCTATGTTTATTTTTCTTTAGTTCTTGTCATAATTGAAGTTTTTTCAAGAATTCTTATGGCATCTGTGGGTTTTCCTTGGCATTTTATGAACTTTATAAAATTTGTCTAATTGCTAACCCTCTTTTTGGTTTTCCTTCGTGTAAAAAAGGGTGTTTTGGACATTTATTTGTTATGAAATAGAATTAAGTCTTGTTGAGACTTGAAGAATTAGGAGTTTTTAGTGGATAGGCAAGCTACTTAAATGTATTTGCTGAAATGCCGGTTCCTGATTTCAGTTTTGATATTTGAGTTATTACTTTACTATGAAACGTTTTTCAATCGTACAACTGTGGCAAATAATTGAATATTGAGCTGCAATCAAGGGTAAACTGTTCTTTATGGTTATGGTATGTTAAATGCAAATACTTGGTCACCAGTGTTTAAAAAAACACAATGTTCTCATGTGGAAAATGATTTAATACCTAAGTAGCTTATGACGTGGACACTTTGTTTTTGTTGTCATCATGTTCAACGAATGTGTGAGCAATACCATTTTATGATGGCATTGCAAGTGGGTGTTTACTGTTTTGGCAAAATATAATTATAATGTTTTTTCAAAATAAAGTAAGTACCTGTTATGCACATAACAACTTTTGATCCTACCATGACTCACATCGATTAGGACCATCTAATATCACAATAGGCCCTCTTTGTAGTTGAAAGGTTAACTTCTTTCTTGAAATGGTTGATCCCTCCCTGCAATTGTTGAGCATGCGAAAACCATTTTGAATTCTAATTAGATTGTTACTTTCTTGTTTCTATTATGAAATCAAGATCACAATTTTTACCACATCTACGTCTTGATACGACGTCCCAACAACCAAATAGATACACCCTTTGCCTGACCAAAGAAAAAGCCATTGTTCAAGGCATCTTATGGGGGTTTTCCTTTTCACATATGAGGGACTCTGGTCATTTCACATTTACAAGATCAGTTCCCACTTACTCCCCTGCCCTTTCCTAGCTGCTCTTCTTCTTGGATCTCTCTTCCCCACCCCATCTGGTGGGCACCATGGTCAGCTGCTCCTCCCATCGGCCGGAGTCGTACTTGCTCCACTGATCGACCATGCGCTGAGTTGGAACAACCAAGTTCGCCAAAAAATTTAGGGGCCAGTCAAAATAGTTTGCCAAAAAAATGGTACCAAATTGGTCAATCTCCATGAGAATTGAAAAGGAATGAATATTAAAAGTAATTGGAAAATGATAATATAAAACAATAATTGCACTATTTAGAATGAAGTAATTTTCATCTCAGATGTATATTTATATTTTTTCTATTTTGTAATTTTTTTAATTAAGACAAGTGTGTTCATCCTAGATGCACCCACAATCAATAATTTTGGTCTTCTTATTTTCAATCATTGCCTAGTACTAAATTGTAGCATCAAAATGACCAACAAGGGGCTTGGCCCGGCCCAGTTAAATTTTAATCAAAAATATATATAATAAAAATATTATATGTATGCATTTATTTATTTAAAATTAATTAAAAATTGTCGAGCCTGGCCAAGCCGGGTGCCCACTTCTATCTACACATAATGTGTGTGCCCTTATTGCATTTTACTTCTTGATTTTGTTACATTACCTGGCGGTTGATTTCTATCATAAGTCTATGTTGTTATCCCCGCCTGTTTGATTGTCACATCGAGATTGGGTGTTTTTGAAGCTGATGCTGTGTCAAAACAATAATTTGATCAAGACAGTATGTTACTATGTTCTCCCCTTTTCAGTACCGTAAGGAAAGCTTGAATTTTGGACGACAAAGCTTTGCTTCGAATTGCTTTTGGTGATTTTTCAGATACTGCCTATTGAAAAGTGAGCTTATTTTTATTGAAAATAAATGTTATAAACCTTATACTTTAATACAAGAATATGTTGTTATACCGCAAAGTCATCTGCAAATATGATTGAACAAACCAGCAGACTTCATATATACATCATCCATCCTCTACATATATGACAATAAAACAAACCTCATTTAAGGCTGGATTTTACTCTGAATGTCTCATACTAACGTCCGAGCCTGGCAAGAAGTTGAAATATGTTTGTATCGATCACTGATCATTTGGAAATTTGTTCGGTATTTTAAGGGAAGCATGAATGAATATAAGTCATCACACACTCAAAACATTTTCCCAAGATACTGACCAAAAGTCTGCGATATTCTCGTGTCCCTCCTCTCCGAGAGAATAGCAAGAGGGACAGTGTGGCCTCCTCCCTCCTCTCGCTTCCAACCTCTTCTTCTTGTCTCTTTCTTGTCATGCCTCTGACCGCTCGCCATTCTTGCTCAGCCTCTGATCGCTCGCCATTGGCATTGTCTCCTCTTCTTTTACCGTCCCTCTCGCTGTGTTTGTCTGAAGGGAGAGAGACCTGCTTCTCTCTGTCGATTTTTCTGCTCCGAGTCACTTGGATGTCCACAAAGACACAGGCATGCTTTCTCAACAATGGCATCTCTTGAAAGCATCTTTTTACGGGGGTCCCATTGGACCAATCCGTAATGTGTCTGAACCGCAAGAGGGAAGCGTTCTGTGTCCCAACCACAGAATCGGAATGAACTCCGTGTCCGAACCACGGTTGATCTATTTCACTTATTATCGGCGCTTCCATGGCATTCTCTTATTGTTTCAGCTCCGCCTAGATCATCTGATTCCTGTGCTGCAAACTCTCTGCTCAATACCACATGATGTAAGAGTGCTTTAATAGAGGTGGAAAATTTATGAGGATCTATCCCTACTCACCTTTGGTATTCTAAGTTCGTGTTCATCGACCGTGGTCATTCGCTAAGGAGGTCATTCATCTTCATTCTTCTCTTTGTGCACTATTGTAGGAACCAGTGTAAGTCTTATATATTTATTTTTATGCTTGAGCATGTGCATTTGAAGGCTAGTATTACTTCAAAACTCCAACAATTGGCATTAAAGACAAGTTCTATACTCCTGTGTATCATGTACTGTTTGTTTGTTATTGAGAGAGAGGAGGGCAGATTGTCACTGGCCATTTCGAATCTCTCTCGCTCTCGTGCTCTTGCACACTCTCTGTCTCTGCATTCCCTCTCTCTCTTGTAACTACTCTTTTCTATTTTAAAAATAAAATAAGAAGGGGTTGCTAGCGAGGGGCTCTGTCCCATCCACCGGCAGCATCCAGCAAACCCCTCTTTAGGTATACGAGAAAGAGACATAGATGGAAGGCCATTGGGCCCTCCCTGAAGCAAATCAAAGGAGCACGGAAGCCCTTCTCTCTATCACCGATGGAAACCACTGACAAAAAAGGAGGGCATGTGCCACCAAGCGGCAGGCCTGCCTTTTTTTTTTCCCGTCAATAGAAGTGCCTCCTTCTGGACAAGAGGGAGAGAAGCAGATGAGGAACACATACCCAGGCAGCCTCGTGTCTCTTTGCCTTGCAGCAGCACCAGCAGAACAGACCCCGTCAGGGGCCTGGTCCGTTGTGAAAAAGACGACAAAATGGGGAGGGCCCCTCCTATCATAATGGAGATGGGGAGGGCTTTTGCCCACCCTTCCAACAGCACAGGGGGAGTAAAGTGTATTGTTATGCCATGGTTTATCACCAAAGTGAGGCCGCAATGGCCTCTCACACTTGCTTAGGAAAAAAAAATATAAAGGGCCTTATTATTATATTTGTTATTTCATTGTATTGATCAAGCATGAATGGTCACGTATATCTTTTGTCACTTCCATTGCCTAATTTTGTTATTTTTTATGGCTCAAGTAATATTCTCATTTTTTATACATCTAATTCTACTATTGAAAAGAAATTGTATTGTTGACATTAGGATATACGGATCTATACCTAACACTTCATGTGAATGAGTCTGCCCTTTTAACTAATAAAAAGACAACACATGAGAAAGCAATCTTTGAAAAGTGTGAGCAATCTAATCGCCTTCGCTTGCTGCTTCTGTAGTTTAGAATTGCTAATCCTTTGGTCCTCTTAGTCCACTTGATTCTATCATTTCCACCTGCTGAATAAGGTTCTTTCAACATCTCTTACAACATGCATAATGATGGATAGACATTCAATGATGTGATGTCCAAGTGTGTTGAGGAAGAAGAGAGATTGAAGAGTGAGAATGTGCATAGTGCACATGTGGCTTCTCATAAAAATGAACATAAAATCGGACCAAAGAAGAATGTCATAAAGAAAAAGGCTAAAAAGTCCGCTACATGAACATCTAACCAATCTACTATCAATCCTCAAAAAGATGTCTCTTCTATGAAGTGCTTCATCTGTAAGAAGAAATGACATAAAAAGACAAATTGTGAAAAGTATGTGAACTGTTGGCTAGGAAAGATAATTTATCATTAATTTCTCATGAATGTAACTTGATTAATATTCCAGTTAATAATTGGTGGGTTAATTTGAGTGACATTGTGTATATTGCCCATACCTTACAGGCTTTTATGAACAAAAGGGAGCCAATGGAACATAAGAGAAGTACTTTCTTTGCAGACAAATGCATTCAAATGTCAAGGCCGCTGGTACTTGAAGGTGATGCTAGAGAGTGGTTTTGTTTTAAACTTAAGTGGATACATTTTATGTATCATCTTATAGCAGAAACCTTGTTTCTATTTTTTGACTAGATAAACTTGGATACTATTTTAATTTGAAAATTCAAATTTATTTATTTAGAAAGATTCAATCTGGATTGGTTATACATGTTTGACTGATTAACTACGATCCATGAGTCTCTATCTTGTGGCAATATATCAATTGGTAATAAATGTGGCATGTTGAATGAAATTCTATATGTTTTGGCACTATCGCTTAGGACATATTAAGTATAAGCAGAGTAACACATACAAGAAATGTGCTAAAATGAGCAACAACAAAGTAGAAATTATTCATACAGATGTATGCAGACCGTTTGCCCTATGTTATATGGGCGAAAGGTATTTTGTCTCTTTTATTGACTATTACTGCTAATTCATCACTATTTTTTATTTGAGAAATTGGAAGTCCATTAAGCTTTGAAAGACTTTAAGAATGAGGTCGAAAAACAAAATGGAGAAGTAATGCAAGTGTCTGATCAGATAGAGGTGGTGAGTACTATGGATGTTTTACTGTGATGGGGTAACAGGAGGGACCTTTAGCATGTTTTCTCTAGGAAGAAGGCAGTGTACCTCAGTGCACTATGTCTACTAGTGCATATTAGAATGGTACAACTGAAAGAAGAAATCATATGCTTAAAGAAATGGTTCATCATATGTTGAATTATTCACCACTCTTTATTGGGTTGTGGAGTGAGGCTTTTAAGGATAGCTACACACAATTTGAATAACCGCTAAGGTATTTATACCGGTGTTCTCTAGCACCAGTAGAAATTTCACCGCTATAAACCTATAACAGCAATTTAGCACCGCTATATTACCTGAACCCATAACGTAGCCACCACTGTTATTTGAATCACACAACTCAATGCATGAAATGTGCACCTCGAGTGCCTACCTATAGCTCATGTCTATCTCTCCCTTTACCTCTGTTTTGTAATTAATACTTGTATTTTTTTTTCATTTTTCTATTTCACATTTTTTTGTTTAATTTTTTTCTCAGCTACATGGTAGAATTAGATAAAAGCGATAAGTGCTAATTTATTGAAGGTTCTATGTTGAATGAAATAGTATAAGTTAATAAATGTTGGATAAAAATCATAGAGTTTCGTGAATTTATTGAACGTATAACCATTTGACCAAACCGGTGCTCTCATGAGTATGTTGTTTAAATAAACCAAAGTAATGTTTTTCTTCATCCGCAATACTTATAAGGAATTAAATATTTTACAAACTTTTATGTATAATTGTTGATAACAACTAATGAAACTTTCTCGCAAATAGCAAAACAGTGCCATCCTTCATGTCTGATTTTGGCGCCAGAAAAAAAAAGGATTTTTTGCTCTTGTTTCTAATTTCTGACATGATTTTTGTTGATATAATATGTTAGATTATTTTTGCCATGAAACTTAAGCTTCACTATGCATCGCTTAGCAACACATTGCATCACCAACTTAGTGCATTGCTTCGCCTTGTTATACTTCACAACAAATCAGCAGTTTCACCATTTAGGTCCTTCTCAACAATCTCCTCTTGGGGATCTAGAACAAAAGAGCTACCAAAGACAGAAGATGAAGACGACTGCAGGCCATCATTGATTGCATCAGTTTGCTGTGTTCTCCCTTGAACAAAACCAGCTTGATTTTGCGATTGAGATTGCAAAGACGTTGATGAGAATGTGGTGCCATGCTCCCCTGTAGTCTGTCCAGATGTATTTTCATCCATTCTGCAAAGAAATCAGAATGAGAACAAAAACCACCAGAATCATTATCGCCAATACCTGTATGAAAGCTACTCCACTGCACCTACTCTACTCCATTGGATACTGTAAATATAAACAGTATCAAATGTTTAAATCAACATCTATGCACAATTCATAAATACTCGAACCATACTCATTGGATATATATGAGACTTTCACTATAAAGTATACAAAATTAGATAAAACACATACATATTCCCATCAGTGATTAAACATTTACATAAGTATTCAGAAGACCTTCAACGTTAAATACAAATCCAAGTGCATGTGTAGAGTATCCATAGAAGCAAGTACATATGTAGCTTCATGTACGCATCCACCATAACAAAAAGAAGCTCAACAAAATCAAATCTGCCCCTTGCACCACCTTTGAACAAGACGTCATACTTATGTCGGGGCTTCATCTTTGAACAAGACGTCATAACAGCTGATGAACTGAAAATGAAAATACATACATGTCTAATGGCAAGCATAAGGGCATAGCAAGTGCTGAACTAGAAATCAGTAACTAATGACATTGACGACAGAAAATTCCAAAGATATTATCACAAACATAAGATTTAGTTGTTAAATTATGCAGTTACTAAATGAATAATATTCAAAATAATGGAAGAAAGCAATTGACTTGCTGCTTTCAATGTCTACATCAAAAATTGTAATGCAGTTTCGTCTCCAACTTGAAATAAAGGTCCACTACATCATTAAAATATGTAAACTAACAACTACTCTGTTTATGCATCAACAGTAATGAAGAATGCCAAAGAGAGGAGATCCATCTCAGCCATCTAGTTAAAAAGAAACATACATAATCAAGGCATTCTAATTCCAAAATACACAAATGTTTGGCATGGCATGCAGAAATGTAGTCTGAGATCTTCCTCGGGTTGTCTTCCTTTAAAAGTAATCAACGGTGTTTGCCCATGGGGTACCATCTCTTTGAAACTTTTTTATTCTAGAAGATACCAGGTATGTGTTTTAGGCTTTTAGCAGTCCTTTCAGACAGCAAAAACATAAACTGCATTATGCAGATAAAGATACCATGCATAAGCCCATTCCATGATGTTTCATGAAGCCTTATAGCTTTCTTGAATCAAACTGAACTCCCCTGTGGCAACATTCTATGAAGGGGATTTGCTGATCAACTTGCAATAAAACAAAAAAGTAGGAATCAACTTGTTGATCATGTTTGCCATAAATTAAGGAGAGTTCTCCCACACAGATGCCTTTCATTGGAACTTGCTGATCATGCCTTAAATAAGAATCCTCCCAAGACCGTTATATTTCATCTAGCCTGAATCCAATCGAGTCGAATCAAATCACTGAGTTCAAAAATCTAAACTATTTGATGCAAATGTTAAAGACACAAGAAAATGCAAAATGAAGTGAATGTGCACTTTCCTTTATTATGGCCCATACCAGCAACCAACTTAAAAGAGTAGAAGCGTAGAAGAAAATCAATTTCATGCTGGTAATCTCGAAGACACCCATTACTAATCTGTGCATGGAGAGAAAAAGAGATTGGGAGATATCAGTACTTGGGAAGCATGCACTACCCATTACTAATATGTTTATGGAGAGAGAGAGAGATCTGTACTTGGGAAACATGCACCTTCCCTTTATGGTCTATAATAACAGCCAACTTAAAAGAATTAGAAGCATAGCAGAAAAGCAAATTCATGCTAATAATCTCGAAGACACCCATTACTAATATGTGTGTGTGTGTGTGAGATAGAGATAGAGAGGGAGGGAGAGAGAGGCCTTCTGTTTTTACTAAGAAATGATTATTGATCTCTGCAAGGTATCACTCATTCCAGATGTTTAGTGAAAGGAAAAAGGAACATAGAAAGCTTTAGTCTATATTGTGAATAAGATTGGGTTTATCCGAGCATTTGATATTTGAATTGGGGAACAACTAAAATTTATTAGTTTTACTGAGGATTTGCTCAACGTTTTTTCTACTCTTTCTCTAAAGTGTGTCATCAAATCAAATTTAATTTTCTTGAGAATTTATTTTATGGGAATTGGACAAAAATGATGGAAGTTATTAATACCCTATGATGTATGCATGTGCATGTATTATTTACAATACATTGATATGCATGTGAACTATATTCTAAAAGATAGTGCATTGAAGCTTTTATGTTGCATGCCATGAAAGAGATGTCACTTATGGGATTGTTCAGCGATTGAGTCTTATCTTATAGGGCAGATGTAGCTATGAAGATCATTCTGATATACTCCGTCTTATTGTAGACCTTGTGGAGGCAAGCTGATATGCTGACAACCCTGAATGGAGGTTAACATGATTCTGAACCTTAAAGTGAAAATTTAACTAGCTTAGCAATGGCCACTTCTCATGAAAAGATCTTAGTTCAATTATGAATAGTTTTAGTCATTTTATCCTATCTAAGCTTCATTTTCTCTCCAGTGTTGATGAAGAAGTTGCCAAAGATATTCAACTCTTAGATTCTATTGCTGAAAAACAAACACAGATATTTTATAAGGAGTGGAAGCTGTTTCCAGCAGATGTTCAGATCCAATCGCTGTATCCTCTGTAAGTGTTTACCTATAAACACTGAAATGAGTTCATAAGTATACTTGTGGTTTTCTTTTGTATGCACTGTCTGCTATGTATCTAAAACATTTTCCTATTCAGTAAATAAGAAAACAGTAAAATCTTTTGTTTGGAACAACACCAACATAAAAAAGAATGGCTTTCTCTTCAGAAATGAGAGATTCCATCCACAAGACAGAAGAGGGGCAGAGCTTGATGAGTCTGTTCTAGCTCCAAGCTTTTTCAAAGAAAAAGACAGGAACATTCAATTGTCGAGCTAATTGATAGGCACGAGTTAAGAAGTTAATGCATTTGCAAAGAAACCAGTCAACAACTAAATGTACAAACTTGACAAAATCGATCTCTGCGACAAGAAACCCTCACAAAAGAAAAAGGGATAGAGAAACAGACTGGACTTTCTACATGGAAGGCACCGGGAAAAAAAATTCTTTCACAGTAGGAGCCAAAATAGAAAGAAGGATTTCCAAAAATTCAGCGAGAAACGGAAAAAAAAATTAAATACTATTCACCATTCATGTTCAAACACTAACCTTTCCATGAAAACCTTGCAGATCTGCTCACCGAGTAACAATCGAGCCCAAATTTGTTGCTGCAGAGAGGAAGAGACAGATTCCTGCGCTACGGTAACAGGGCGAGCCAAAATCAGTGTTTCCTAGCATGGAAGCCGCTGCACAAATGATAGATGAAGAGACAGAGGGCTTCTTCTTCAGCAAGGGCGAGAGAGATGAGGTGGGGATCAGGAGAGTGAGAGGGCGAGAGAGACGACGAGGGAGCAGGAGAGTGAGAGGGCAAGAGAGACGACGAGGGAGCAAGAGAGTGAGAGGGCGAGAGAGACGACGAGGGAGCAGGAGAGTGAGAGGGTGAGAGAGACGACGACCAGCAGGCAGGACAGAGGCGACGGAGGCAACTGCGGGCCTGCGGCAAGAGGGAGAGGGAGGCGATGCGTGGGTGCCCTAACAGGCAGAAAAATAACATGGGCAAAATGTTTCCACCTTTCATGGTGGAAACATTTTCCGAAAAAAAATTTCCGGAAACGTGTTTAACGGTCATAATTTTCATTCCACCTTTGATGGAATGACATAAATTTTGAATATTTGAAAATTTTCTCCATGGCTACAGGATATTTCCAGGCCATCAAATGGCCCCCAGAGTTTTTTCTGGAACCCCAATCTCTGTTCTGTGATTCTTCTTGCCGTTTTCTTTTGTCATATTTAGGAATGCCTAATTTTGAAGCATATTAAGAAATATTGCAAGCTTTTCGACTTTTAAGAACCAAAAGCCGAACTGATGATTCCCTATGCAATCCATCTCCTGTAGTTCATAGAGGTAGGTTTCCAAGATAAGGATAGGTATACTCTCTAAGACTGCCTTTCCAACCACTTTATACGGCAACCATCTACATTATCCATTCATACATGAGTGGGATTTTTTATACACCCTTTTTTGCATTGGGGGCATTTGTTTGATCTGAAATATGAATTAGTCCACATTTTTCACACTAAATAAACATGTATAAACATTTAATGGGGTAACCTTTTTCATCAAATAGAAGACTCTTTTTTTTTTCTATTGGTTCATACATTGTAGAAGAGAAACAAAAGGGCGTGAGATAATGAAATAATAACTCCTGCACATATTGTAGAAGAGAAATAGAAGCAAGTGAGATAATGAAATAACAACATTATTTCATATACTTCTATTTCTCATATTTTTATATACACACTTTGTTATTTTAATCTCTTCTATATGTTCATTTATCTATGGCTCTATATATGTTGTTATTTCACTACTTTATACGTGTCTTTTTTGCTTCTTGTAGATCAATGATGTCTACTTTAATTAATACGAAAGAATATGACACCGAATATCAATTGTTCGATGCCAAATTGGGTAAAGTTGACATACACGGTACACCAAATCTGAAGAACTTTGAAAACGTTGAATGATAGAAGTGTGATATTTTGGTAGAATGGAAAGAGGATGAAGTTGTCATTGTAGCATAATGTATGTCACATGAGGTGGAGCAGGTTGTGGAGAAGGAAGGCGTGAAAGAAAATAAGGACGAGGAGGTGGCGAAAACGAATGGACAGGCCATAGAGTAAGTGAATGCAGGGGTCAGGAATTTGAGCAAGAGGGTGGTGGAAAAAAAGAGACAAGCTACAGAGACAAACAACACAAGAGATAGGGCATTTGAGCAAGAGGAGGTAGCAGAAACAAAGGGACAGGCTGTAGAGGCCAAGAATGCAAGGGAGAAAGAATTTGAACACCAAGTGGTGTCAGAAATGAAGGGCCAGGCCACAGAGACAAGGAATGGATGGGAGATGGAACCTCAACAGAAGGAGTTGGCAGAAGAGGAGTGACTTCTGGAGCTATAGAATGCAGAAAAGAAAGATAATGGGGAGCAGAATCCACTGCTTGATGAACTAGAGGGATTAGTGTTAGATGTGCATATTGTACCTGCACTAAAAATTAGAGTTCTAAGCGAAGGAGGAAGCCTGATTCAAATTTAGAGGTGGCGAAGATAGTTTGGAAGAAAAGGAGGCAATTGTGTGACGCCAACATAGGTAATGTATGTTGTTTATTGAGGTATTTGTAATTAAAGTTTTGGTACTAGATAATATCTTTGACACTGGTATTTCTATTGCACAAATGCAGGCACTGCCAATGGCATTCAGTCATTGATTGATATGAAGTTCAGTCAGACTCTCAAAAGCAGAGATTGGAGAGAATGCAAGTCTTGTTGTTCTATAGCGCAATGGAACTCCAATTGGGGCCTTTGTACACCCTGGCACAGAAGTGGAATTCTCAGACAAACGCATTTGTGTTTGATGGATTTGAGATGATGAACACCCTAGAAGATGTTGTTAGGCTGCTGCATTTGAGAACACATGAAAACCTAGGCCTGGGATGTTCAGGTACAGCTTGATAGGGAAGAGCAGTGACTTTTTATGGTTGACAGATTTTGAGTTTAAGAAAGTTGTGGCCTTTGGAGGAAAGTCGATGTCATCATTTGTTTGAGCTATAGAATAAATGGCAGCATGCAAATCAAGATGCACATAGCAAAACTCTCCTTACAACCAATCTTCTGATTTGTTACATGCCATATGTTATTCACTGCATTTTGGAATATATGCCATAAACACAAATGATGATGTGCCTTTAGCCATACGTGGGAGACTACAACTGCTAATGCAATGTCACCATTCATCAATACAACTTTGGGGTGCTTCCCATTCATGGCTTCGGTGAGTACCTTGAACAACCACTCAAATGCCTCAGTAGTCTGATAAAAGTAGGATGCTCTACCGAAAAGGCCACCCATGAGCATTGGCACATCACTGAAGCATTTATAATCTAACCAAGACCCTTGAATATGCCTAGAAGAGACTTGTAGCATAACCATCCCCATCTGAATGGTGTTGTAGAAACTTGTATCTTTACTTAATTTTTCGTGAATAGATTCGACTAATGCCATAATTTTTCCTCCTTTCATCAATTCTATCTTCTTTCTCCTTAAGTTGTTTGTATGATCCATGCGAGCGAATGGAACATTATCATGGCTGCTTTCTACTTTAACAAATAGGTCATATGGTTTCCTTAGTGGTATAACTGGACGATCAGCCAACTCACTTACTTCAGCATATGATGATGTCAATTTGTGATGCAACTTAACATGCAGCTCGTGTGAGAATGTGCCAATGGATGCTTGTGTTGAATCATCACTACGTGAATACAATATTTTTTATGTGGATGCCTTCCCACCTCAACTAGACCTTGTATAAATCCTGTGCTTAGTTACATATGGGGCTGATCTCTTCCATCAATCTGTCAAACATACATATGACCATTTCACAACTACGACATCTGTGTTTCTCTTTATCCTACTCTTCCATACATTAAGTCCATGGCAAAAAGCATAATAATTGTAGAGGCTATATGTTGCATCCTCTGTCTCAAACTCTATTTCTAAAGTAGGAGCACATCCTTCAGGATCTTCCATCTCAGACTTCATTCCTATAGCAGGAAACTCCAATCCTACAGCAAGACTATGTTCTTTGAGATCCTCCATCTCAAACTCCATTCCTACAGAAGGAATACATTCTTTGGTGTACTTTATTTGCTTGCAAAGGGACTCAATCTTTTAGTTGTCGTCATTTGATGATGTAGATATTTCATACACCATGCCATTTGCCTGCATAAAGCAGATCAATCAAATAACGTTTTAACATTGTCTCACGAATTATTTATTCACGCATAAATACCTTCCATCAAATAACATTCAACATTATCTCATCACAAAGTTCAATGATCAATAACGAACCTTATCTCATGCCGTTTAGTTATACGTATCTCCTGTAGAAGTGTTGTCATATCTTTCTCTAGTTACCATTCCTGCCCTTCTTGGTAGATCCATTATTATCTCATTGTTTCATAACCATTCCTTTCATAATGTGATTACGTTATTTTGTCTTTGTTTACTTATTGCTTACTTTGTACATGTGCCTTCTCTCATTTTGTCAATCAATAACGGGAGGAATGATTATAAAATAATGAGATAAATTGGAATGCAAAAACGTATCCCCTGAATTCATTCTCTCACACATTCATTATGTTACAAATTCGTTATCTCACGCAAACTATACAAACACATTACGTCGTAACATTGTCTACCACCTAAACTAGGATGCATTCACTATTTTGTCTATAACATTATCTACCACATGAATTGAGATGTAATGTTACCTGTTGCATCGATATTTTCTTCATTTTTTATCTCTTCATCACCTTTGCCTAAAGGTGCTGCTTCGATTTCTTTGTATGTCCAAATGTTGGAAAATAAATCCTGTAGAAGCCATTGCCTTTGTCATTTAACGTCCACAAATAAAAAACTAGAACGATATTGTTGTGAACTCAATCCTTTTATTCTGTTGTCATTTCTGTCATTCTTGTTTCAAGGTCAATCTTTATTTAGTGGCAACCTCTACTCCCATTCCTTTCTTCACTGGAAACCTCTCTCTTCTTTTTTTCTCTTCCTAACCGTCTTCCTTCTTTTGGGTGAAAGAATGCATGCGGCGTGAACACAGGTTAAGTACCTATGTTGTGTCTGTGCAATGCAATGACGTTCAAGTAAATATGCACATGTACCTTTTTTTGGCACAAAGGTCATTACTGAAACCTTACATATACGTAGCAGGTCCACCCCCAGCATATACATAGGGTGCTCACGTAACTTGGTCTCATAATGCTGGGGGTTGTACTACATGTTCTGCGGTTTATGTGCATCATTCATATTTGTTTGGATGGATCTTCACATAGAAGTGGAATTTTTCATTTTTGTGGCTTTGATTTGTGTTATTTTAATTGTTCTGATTATTTGATTACTTTGTTTATGTTGGCATTTGAAGCTAAAAAGAAGAATGCTTTTGATGCCATTGTGACACCATTAAATACCATTAGAGATTGTTTGGCAACAGTGGCGATTGTTACTATTTAATGGCAGATCTACGTTGTAGCTAGTGCAGATAATTGTCTACACCATCCCACAACATTAATTGCATTTACATATAGAAATTTAATTATTATTTTTTTTTTTACATATGATTGCACGTTAAAATTTGAAATTTAAACTTAGAGTGCCCCTTAATAAAATATTTATGAGAGATTCATGAAACACTTGTTAAGGTTTTACATGTATGTGCGCATATTCACAAGACTTTTACTGTTTGACAATTATGGTATCGGACGATGCTGTCATTATCAGGCCGTACAATAATGACGACACTGATTAACAATGGACAACTCATAGGTCCAATGGAGTAGTACTGAAGAAAACTGCCTTACCTACAATCTCGGTTGATTCGATGAGGTTAAATAAGATGATTGTTTTCGGTAAAGTTTCTGCGAGAAAGATGCGATTAATGAAAGATGCATGCAAGAAACAAAGACATTTACATCATCAAATAGACATGCAAACCGTCCAGTACTTTTTGGCAATTATCTCGACAAACTTTACCATTCCAGGGAAACATCTGTTGGTCAGACATTTTGGTGAAATCTAATATTATAGGCCATGGCTTACTAAAAAAGTATATATGGTTATGTACATATTTCCCATGCAGTTGTTTTTGCAAGATCTCGACTAGAATTTTGAGATCCAACTGTCTAATAAACTCAAAATATACAAAACTACTCGCGGAAGAAAAAAAAATCATCAACAACATAATTGTAGATATTAAATCTAATTGCATAAAAATAAATCCACAGCTGCATAATATCCAGAAATAGAGGATGTCATTAATGAATCACATCTAGACTGTTGAAATCTGATGATCTTTCCTCATGCATATGCATGTAATGTTACCCAATAAAGCTCGTCTAGAAATGAAGTTGGACTTGCAAAAAAGCATCCAGCTCTGACAGCACACGCAAGCCAAACAAATACTGAACTGCTGGCCATTCTGGTTTCCATATATATGTGCGTGCATCTACGTTGAAAGATTTTATCGCTTTATCCAAATTAACAAGAGTATGTGCTCATAGATGATATCATGTTTAATAATTTAATAATTATATGTTAATCCAAACAAAGTATGTGTTTCCGTCTGATGCCAATATGTTTATGAATCAGCTTGAGAATTACTGCTATATATTATATGCTTTCTATGGTTTCCTTATGCTATGTCTTCCTTGCAAATAGGCATGCGACTTTGCTAAAGAACCAAAAGCCATCTCGCCAATGGACAATATGAAGAAGATCAGAAATGGCCAAATTGAACAAGTAGGCTTGGCTCGCACTTATAAAATGTCGCTCGAAATGCAATTTATTGCCATTTAGGTCGGCTGAAACCATCCATTGAGGCCAAACCCGTTACCAATATCACATTGGCGACGACATTTGAACTATTGACGATGGCAAAAGCCGTTGCCAATAACATACTTTCTTGTTGTGATGTGCACTTGGATCTTTTGTAAGTGTTTCATGCTACTGATCTAGGAATTTGTTTGAGAAAATTCTGTCTTATTTCCCATGCATTGGTACATGGAAATTATGAATGGTCAAGCTCAGTTTTCTAGTTAATGAGATGAGGGTACTCCTTCCCAAGTCTTATTTTCACTTGCATTTCTATTTTCTTTTAGATTATGACAAGTTGATACCACTATATAAGCCTAGAAATGCCCAGAAAATTAGAAAAAACAAAGCCAAACATGACTTCAAATAGTGAATTAAGGAATTTTGATGTTATATTGTGGCTAATTTCCATGAGATTTTCCTTTTCCAATTAATGACACCAGTATTTTTTTTTTTTTTTTCTCTTTGTGCAGTTTGCTATATTTAGATAATTGTTTAACTGAACTTTTGCTTTTTATTGTCATTTGTACCAATCAAAACCCCATACAATTAACTAACAAACGAATAATTTTGTCCAATCTAATTGACAGGGATGTTATACCTCATATTGTTGCCCTATTGCTTAAGCTTTCCCACCACATCCCTGTATGATAATTATTTTCATACAAATTTTGAACTCTCTCATATATGATAATCATTTTTTTTCCAATGGTTCAAACGACGTTGACCTTTGTGGTGCTAAGTTATACGGTTTGTCTGGTGAGGTACCATTTGTTTGTTTGTTAGAGGTGTCTGAATATGGATCCATGTTAGATCTCTACCTCTCAGCCACTTGTGGGCAGGAAACACATGGATGATGTCAACCCAGCTGACCTTATTCCCAGTGGTAGGTGGCCACAATACGACACTTGTTTAATATTTGTTTTCAATTTTTAAATATTTTTGGTCAAATTATAACTTAGCAACCAAACATGCTTACCAAAGACCAGGTTCCTAAGTCAACATGATCCTTTAAATCTTAGTTTAAGAAAACGGGCTCCTAAAGCCCATTTGGCAATGAAAAAAGTTGTCTGAATCTGCCCTAAAATTAGGGCAGTTTCATGAAATATTAGGCTATGGTATTCTCAATTTATCAGTCTTTTAAGGCAGCTTCATATATACTGTTAGTATTGCCTAGTGACCTGAAAGTAGACTCCCTTGTATGTTTAGGGTCAAACAGGCACACAAAGTCATTTTCTTCAAATACAATAACACATCTAAAAATTTTGAAAAGTATAGTTCTACATACGGTGACAAACTATTAAAAGTATGGATAGTGGATAGCCTTTGTCACCAGCAAGATGAAGCATTCCAATGGGCTCAGCTTCATGTCATACTCAGTAGGTCTGGCGAATCATGTCATTTAATTTGTTGCTTCGATTTTCCACCAAAATTTATGAATCCCAACTGACCATTTAGATCAAGTGATGAAACAAATCACGTTGTTAAGAAATCAACAATATTGGCAGCTTATATATATGTCAAATGTGACTATTGCCAACAAGAGGTAGCTCATAAGGGGAGATGTGGGCGACCTGCCAACAGCGGACATGGTCGGTAATGCGTCATGTGGAGCTGAACAGGTGGGAAATGAAGCTGATCTATATCGCCCCTTTGCTCACTGCCAGCAGCCATCGCCTTGTGTGATAGCTGCCCTACTGCAGAGCTGTCAATATTAATTTTCAAAATAGTTTAGACTGACAACAACTCACCATGCAGCTCACCATATGTTAATTTTGGGAAAAAAGATAAAACCTGCCCACAATCATAGCAACTCACCATGCGTGAAGGTTGGAAAGAAAATATTGCATGATAAACTTGGAAAGAAGACAACACATTATCACAAATCCTCATGTATGAATTATGGAAAGAGGGTGATGTATGATCAAGAAATGGATCTGACACCACATGCAGCTACAAATCAGGAACAAGGTTGTAGTAATGAACACATGTAGAAATTATTGTGAAAACAAATTCTTCTAAATAAAGCTGAAGGAAATTCAAAAATTAATATTGTAACTGACCCATCTCTTGTGTAAAGTACAAGGCAATAAAAGAAGACTCATCATCGTTTTGATGACTGAGTACCGTCATGTAGGTTAATATCTGAACCATGTTAAATTTCTCTTTTTTCATCATTTTTTTCATGGTATCAGAGCCGTGCAAGCCCTCTTGGGACCTTCTCTTACTGATTTCTTTCCTACTACTGCAATGGTATCATCCTCAGCAACGTCATTGGCTAAGTTCTCTTTTCCTTCAAATGTGAATGTTGCTAATTTTGTCTCGATCAAGTTCACGCATAAGAATTTTCTTCTCTGGCAAACTCATATGCTTGGCCTCATAGAAAGCCAGGATCTTATTGAGTTTATTGGTGGCACTATTCCTACGTCAAGTTCAACAATTGAACATTTGAAACTACTGAAAATGGTGAACCTTTCAACAGCCTTAATCTTGATTTCAGTGACCTGGAAGAAATCAGATTGATTGCTTCGAGGCTAGCTTTCAGTATCTCTGTCTGAAGAGGTGTTGGGTCTAGTCATTGGACACAAGACTTCAGCAGAAGTGTGGATGACCTTAACAACAACATTTGCACGAGTCAAAAGAGAGACATTTTCTATCGAATAGGGAATTACAAACTTATTGAAAACAAGATAAGTCCATTACCGAGTATATCACTTAATTCATGTCTATTTTTGATGAATTTTCTGCTATAGGCAAGCCTCTCAATGATGAAGATAAAGTTTTTTGGTTGATGAGCAGTTAAGGAGCAGGTTATGAAGCCACCAATTTTGCTTTATCTTGAAGTTGTCTCGTTACTTTAAGACCATGAGAGCATGAAGGACCTTAGTCCAAGCGAAAGCAAGTTGAATGCTAATGTTGCATTTCTTACCCAGCAGACAGGAAATCAAAATAACAAGGGTCGCTACAACAACAATAAACACATAAACAACAATCACTTTAACTCAAGAGGCTGTGGATTTGTTCCAGTTTCTTAATCTCGTGACAATCATGGATCAGCCAACTCTAATGGAGCTTCTTCAAACAAACCGAAGGTACCATGCCAAATATGTGGACAAAATAATCACTCTTCTCTTAAATGTTATCATAGATTTGATCAGTCATATCAACCACGAGATGTACCTCCAGCATTCACTAATCTAAAGGTGTCAGATCCAAAGGACCAAGATTGGTATCTAGATACAGGAGCAACTTCTCATGTCACAAACAATTCAAGTAATCTTCAAAACTGTGTTAAGTACAAATGATCCGATAAAATAGTGCTAGGAAATGGTGAAAAATTGGACATTACTCACATTGGAACAGCCGACATAAAGGTCGGATCCAAAATTCTCTCTCTCCTCTCTCTCTCTCTAGATAATGTTTTGGTGGTTCCAGGTATTAAAAAAAGCTAAATCTTTGTGAGCCAACTCACCAGTACCATGCCTTATTTATTTGAATTCTCTTTTAACTTGTTTGTGATTAAGGACAAGGAGACCAAGGCAGTGATAGCAGTATGATCTGGAGAGTGAGACTTATATGCACTCAAAGGCAATCCAAAGGACATTTTTTTTCAGCAAGGTTTCGAACAGCTTCTTCCGATGTTTGGCATGGATGCTTGGGGCATCTGCATGCTATAATTCTTGATTTTATGTCAGCAAATAAAATGAGTCATGAACAAAACGACAGGTTTTACCATTTGTCAAAGTTGCCAAATGGAAAAATCTTGTCGACTTCCAGTTCTTCCAATAGAGGTTGATTCTGGTGCTATGTTTGAAAAGGTCCACTGCAATTTGTGGAGACCAGCTCCAATGGCTTCTTGTCAAAGCATTAAATATTATGCTTATCAATTCCCTCGTTATTCTTGGTACTATCCTATAAAGAGAAAATCGGATTTTTTTTCTTCCAAGTTTCTTGAATTACATACTATGATAAAAAAATAATTTGGTATTTCTATGAAGATTTTTCAAACTAACGACGAAGGAGAATTCAACAGCTCTTGTTAGGTTGACGATCTTAAAGATCATGGCATCATCCATCAGAAGCTTGCCCAAAATCGCCTGCTCAAAATGGCATGACAGAGCGTAAGCACAGGTCAGTTAAAAAATGAGGACTTACTCTCCTCTTTCGTAGTGGATTACCAGCACAATATTGGGTAGAGGCCTTCTCTACAGCCATTTTGCTCATAAACTGTCTGCCCTCTCAAATGCTGGACGTGGAAAGCCCATACAAGCTTCTATTTGGGAAGCAATCACATTATTCTTGCTTGCGTGCCTTTGAAAGCGGATGTTACCCTTATTTACGAGGATATAATCAGCACAAATTCCAGCCAAAATCGTTGCCATGTATATTTATTGGGTATAGTGAGCACCACAACGGGTATAGATGTAGATGTCTATACCCTTCCACTGGACCTGTCTATATATCATGCCATGTAGTCCTTGATCAAACTTTCCTTCCTTTTCATCAACCTCAAACTCATAGTTATGCTCATCCCACTCATGATAATTTTGTCTCATTCTCCCTACATCCACCTGATGCACATACAGCCCATAAAATGATCAACGGCTTGCACAAATGCATGTTGGAGATCCTCCTTTGGAACTAGAGGACCAACCTCATATAACAACCAAGTCAATCAACAGCCTTAATTACCATCAACCTCCTAACATACCAACAACTCATCCTCTGCCAATTGAATCTTTGCCACCTACTCAACCACTACTACTGACATCATCTGCTTCCCATGCCATGACCACTAGATCCAAATCTCGAATAGTAAAACCAAATCCAAAATATGTGTTTCCCATTTCTATGCTGAAGGTACCAAACCACTATACTATGGCACTAAAACATGGAGGCTGGAATAAAGCAATGGAAGATGAGATGACGGCACTACAAGCAAACAATGCTTGGCCTCTTGTGCCAAGGAATCTACACATGCATGTCACTGGCGGCTGGTGGGCTTCAAAACAAAACTAAAAAGTGATCAGACATTGGAACAACTCAAGTCGCGTCTAGTGGCTCAAGGGTATAGTCAAGTCAAAGGTATTGATTTTCTAGAGACTCACCGGTGGTTAAATTTGCTACAATTCGAATGGTTAAAAGTATTGATCTGGCTCATGTTCTCAAACAATTAGATGTAAAAATGTATTTTTAAATGGCCATCTACAAGAATTGGTTTTATATTATTCAAAGATGCTACTCATCCAAATCATGTCTGCCGACTGAATAGAGCCATGTATAGACTGAAGGAAGCCCCTCGGGCTTGGTATGATCACTTTGGAAAATTTCTATTTATCATGAGATTCACTGCTAGCATGTCCGACTCATTTCTCTTTGTTCGGCGACAAGATAATCATGTTACTCTTCTCTTACTTTACGTTGGAGACATCATTCTAACTGGCAACTCTAAAAAAATTAAATGAGTTTATTGAGCAAGTAAGGGAGGAGTTTGGAATGAATGATTTGCGAGATGTTAATTTTTTCCTTGGCATTCAGCTTCAAAGGAAATCAGATGGCATGTTTCATCAACAAAAATATGCCAACGACATCATTTGTCGAGCAAATATGCAGAATTGTAAATCCACCAACACTCCCATCATGGTTAATGCCAAACATGATGCCTCCATGGATGTGCCATAAGTTGATGTTACTGGCTATTGAAGCCTTGTCGAAGCACTTCAATATCTCACTCT
Organism: Nymphaea colorata; assembly: GCF_008831285.2. Classification (NCBI taxonomy): domain Eukaryota; kingdom Viridiplantae; phylum Streptophyta; class Magnoliopsida; order Nymphaeales; family Nymphaeaceae; genus Nymphaea; species Nymphaea colorata. The sequence continues at coordinate 25,826,153 of NC_045143.1, forward strand.
AACCCAGCCAGACTTGTCATTTGCAGTGAATTTTTTTTCCAATTTATGCATGCACCCACTCTTGAACATTTTCAGATGGCGAAAGAATTGCTCAACATGTTCATGGCACATCTCACTATGGCATGAATTTTTTCAAGAGAAAATCGACCTCGCTTGAAGCCTATTTTGATGCAGATTGGGCCGGATGCCCAAATAGTAGACGATCAACTTCTAGCTATTGCATTTTTGTTGGACTACTTACATCTCAAGGAGTTCTAAGAAGAAACCAACTATGCTAGGACATAGTGTGAAGCTAAATGTCGTGCCCTTGCTACAGCCATTGCAGAGATTACTAGGGTCACATACTGACATTTATACTCCAAGATGTTGGAATCTATTTACCTAAGCCACTGTAATCACCCCAAATTTTTCTAAAAGACTACGCACTTTTATCAAAACACAAAATGCCATTTTTTATCCAAATTAGATCCAAAACCCAAGTTCAAATTCAAATCAAGCATTTCAGACTCATTTGCCCTTCCTTTTTACAAATAACCTCCTTTTAAAGGGTGTTTTCAGTCTTTTAGGTGGGCAAGACTCATTTGCCCCTCCTTTTGACAAAAAACCTCCTTTTAGAGGGCGATTTTGGTATTTTTGGTGGGAAAGACCTATTTGCCCCTCCTTCTGACAAAGAATCTCCTTTTAGAGGGTGATTTTGGTATTTTTAGTGGGCAAGACCCATTTTCCCCTCCTTTTGACAAAAAATTTCCTTTTAGAGGGTGATTTTGGTCTTTTTCATGGGCAAGACCCATTTGCCCCACCTTTTGACAAAAAATCTCATTTTAGAGGGCGATTTTAGTCTTTTTGGGTGGACAAAGGCCCAATTCATTTTAAAAAAAATATATATTTTTATAAGCCTAATGGCCTACCATACCCATTTTCAAACCATTTCTTTTCAAAATAATTCAAAACTATGTGAAATTCGGATGAAAATTGGGTGGAATTCAAAAAAATTCAAATTTTGAGTTTTTGGCTCCAAAATCTCTATAAATACCCCCCACTTCCCCTCTCTTGGGCAAGAGCAGCCCTTGGGAGAAACCCTAGAGTATTCTCACTTGAAGACTTAGGGTTTCTCTTGAGCTCTTTCTCTCTCCCTCTTCCTCTTTCCATTTTTCTTCTTCTCCAACTTGGAGCAAGTTACAACCCCCTTGGAGGCATCATCTTGGAGCTTCACTCAAGATAATCTTCAAGCTAAGGTGTTCATTTTCTCTAAGCCTTTCTCATTTAGAGGTATGTAATCCAAACCTCATTCCATTCTTTATTATCTTTCCTCTCTTCTTCATCTCCCCATGGCCATATGAGATAGCTCTCACTCTCTATTTTAGAGTCAAGAGGCTATCCTCCAGAGCACCGGGAGCATGACAAGATGAGATAATCTTTCATTGTACGATTAAATCATGTTATTCATTTTCTCAAATATAATCTTGTTGTTGTTGCTCTTTCCTTTCTTGAATATAGATTTCTTTTGATTTTCTCATTTTCTTTTATCTTCCTCTCCCCATGGCCCAAGGAGATAGCACTCAGTCTCTTTTTTTAGAGACAAGAGGCTATGCGCAAGTGCATCAGGAGCATGAAAAGATGAGATGATCTTTCATTTCATAGTTACTTCATGCCCTTCCTCCTAGTTGAATCTTTCTCTTTCCATCTCTCTCTCTTTCTCTCTCTCTTTCCTTCCTTGAATATTGTCTATATATTATCCATGCATAGTTGCTTGGTTTTCCATTTATAAGTGAATGTATGGTGGGAATAAGAGTGTGGTTTGGGGATTCTTTATTTTCATATTGATTTTTGAGGTTGAGACTTGTCCAACCCGAGGAAACCCTCACGAATATGTACATGTTAATATGCATTTGCATGACATTTTGTGTTAGTTTCCTTTTAATCATCCCATTACAACTCAAAGGTTGACGATTTTAATTGTTAATATGTTCATCAATTAGTTTCTCATTTTGCATTCCTCTAGCACATGCTAATTTAGTGCTTCTATTAGAAATATATGCACATGAATAAGCATTTTATGCTTAAGTTGGTCATATAGAACAGTTTTTCTTCTGGTGTTATGTTAATTTCTTTTTTTCCCAAACTAATTTCTTATTTACTCTCTAGTCTCTGCTTTCAAATGACATCATTCTGGGTGTATCTTGCAAGCAGGACATGTTCAGCGATTCATGTAAATTTGAAGTTCATTTCCTTCTTGTCTGCATTCTCCATTATGTTATTGTGTATTTCCCACATTAACTTACGACAGTCATGTTCTTACTTGGTTTTTCTCTTCTCCAACTTGGCTGCCTATTAAGTACATGATGTGCATCAAGCGTTCTAGCCATATATTGGTGCTGTTTGTAAGGTTAAATTAATCAGTGGTGATCGCAGTGCCTCTCTGACATGATAATACTGTGATTTGTTAGTGAGCTAAGAACAAGTTGGCTTTGTTTGATTTAAGTGGCTTTTTTATTAATAAATATTGCTACTATTATTGCTGTTATGACATTTATTCAGCAATTTGACATGATTTTGAGCCGTTCAAGAATGACCCTAGCTGGAATTATACTTTATTTCATGGTACTGAAATCCACGGATCCAAATCAACCTTCTTTGAATCAATATAGAGCACATGTCCTTTTTATTTTTAATTATTTTCAATATTCTGATTTTTTTGTTTTTTCTCTTTTACCTTTTTATCATAAAGAATACAACTTTTAACATTCTCTGGTTCGCAAATGATTCCTATTTTTATTGCAGCTAATCGTTTGAAGCTTTTGCCGATTGATTAGATTTAGGAATAAATTTTAGCATCACTTCTTTTATTGACAACAATTTTTGTTCCTTGTTGACTGTTTCTTAATTCTTCTGTCTTCTTTTATGCTATTTTATTGAACTCTTTTCTTGTGTCCTACTTCAAAATCTTTTTGAAGCCTTTTGTAAGGTGCCAGGACCTTAAAGCAGGTGAGCTCATTGACGTTTCTTCTGAACGAGTGTGACTTTTATTGTTTAAATGTCTCAAGAGCATTTGATATATGTTTATTGTTGCTATTCCTTTTTCTCTTTTTATCATTGGACAAAATCATGTTCTAAAAGACTATGCTATGGAAAGGAAAGTGTAGAGCATGCAGATCATGGTCTTGTGCCAAAAGATGCAAAGCTTGATAAGTATGCTATCAGCTGTATATTTATGTTTCTTCTAGTTTATCTAGTCACCTCTAGAAAGTCATTTTTCAGCTATCATCTCTGTTATCAAATTTCGGGAATCAGATGCATCAAAGCAGCAGGTTTGTATTCAGAGTTCTACATGTGCCACTTGGGAGAACGATGATTGTGAAAACCGGTTTTTTGTAATCTTTTTCTGTTTTGTGGGTTGTAGATTCTGCATCGGAGAAATTGAAGATAGTCCCATCGACATGGAATAATATGTCGAAGAAAAGGATGCCTTGTTGAACAAGACGACGGTGGCCAATGTGCAATGGGGGGTCAAGGTGCACAATGCCCCAAGGGAGAGTACCTGGACGAGGAGGCTAAAATTGCCATGCAGCCAGCATTGGAGAGAACTGAATCTTCATTAGAACTTGAGGGCGGTGATGCAGTGGACTCTCTGACACACGCTCAAAGCATGAAGGTGCGAGGACAAAGGAGGAGAACTAGACTCACGGCTGCCCGGACTTTCAAGCTGGAACGGGAAAAGAGAACCTAGGTTGGTCTCTTCAAGCAAAAAATGCAGTTGATGTTGCCCATGCTATCCAGGGCCAGCGACTGCATACCAATCGAGGAGGCATTCTGCCACCAGTGGACCCAAGGAATGCCCTCAACCAGTGATTACAACACTTGTCACCTAAGGAAAGGCGAGTATGTTTCAAGCACGGCCAGTGCTTCACATGCGGAGCCAAATGGGGGCGGCTACATGAGTGTAAGCAGCGACGACCTGCTGGAAGAAGCCGAACCAGTGGCTCTTCCAGAGCTGCCAAAGGAGAAGGGCAAAGGTGTGATTGTTACCTCTTTCGTCGCACAACCAGCCTGTTAAAGGCAAACTGCGGGCAGCCCACACTCTCTATCTCCGTTTTGTGCCCGGCTGTGTGGACAGCGCCTGCCAAGGAGACCCCAGCTACTACGGTGAATGTAAGAGGATATGTCGGCACTGTTGGAGCAGTTTGGCCCATTGAGGGTGGGTCTGCTCAAGCCATCTTGAGTCAACAGGGGGCTCGAATGGGGGTCAACACAGGAGGGCCCTTCGGCGCTGCCTATAGACATTGGGAAAACAGGGTGCAGGGTCGACAGCTCCATGCAAGCCTGTTTATTTTTGTTGGATGGGGACCAGGCGTTGAACTTGACACTTGACAGCCCTCTGCTAAAGTGACTCAGCAAGGATTCCTCCGACCTCCTTGAAAGAATAAGTAGGATCCTTGAGGAGGGTGGTGAAAGGGTGACCATATACGACTTGGGAACCAACGGCCCATCATGAATGCCTTGAGTTTTGAGAGAACCACCGCATACCAAGGTAAGGGGGGAACCAGTGTGAGGTGAACAAATGGGCCAAGACTGCTGAGCTGGCCAAAGAGGACGACTAGCCCACATCTTAACAAACCACATCAATTCCGGTCAGGTAAGGGGAAGAGAAACAATTTAGATTTCAGCATATGCAGCCACCAAATTCTACCGGATCCATTGGAGTTCATCACGGGCTAAAATCAATCACTATTCTATTACTGTATGTTGATGATATCATTCTTACAGGAAATTCACATTCATTTATAATGTCATTCCTCGTCACTGTCAAACAACAATTTGCTATGAATGATCTGGGTGATCTGAATTACTTCTTGGGAATTCAAGTTGCAAGGTCTTCCAATGGCTTGTTTATGCATCAGTCTAGATATGCTGAAGACAATGTTTCTACAGCACAAATGCAGCATTGTAAAATAGTGAGTGCACCAATTACTGTTTGTTCCAAATCTCCTGAGGAAATTGATCCTCCTTATTCCAATGCTATCGCATATCGAAGTCTTGCAGGTGCACTTCAACACTTCACCCTTACACGGCCGAATCTCTCCTATATAGTAAATTTTGCATGTCAATTCATGCATGCCCCAATGATGAAGCATTTTCAAATCTAGAAACACATTATAGACTCTTCGAGCGTACTCTGATGCAGACTGGGCGGGCTTTCCAGATACACGCCAATCGACTTCAGGATACTGCACATTTCTTGGTCCAAATTGTATATCCTGGAGCTCTAAGAAACAACCGACTGTTGCTCGCTCGTCTTGTGAAGCTGAATACTAGGCCCTCGCTGCAGCTGCTGCTGAAATTAAATGGCTTACCTTTATTTTACAAGATCTTGGTGTCTACCTCTCCAAAGATCCAATTCTATTGCGTGACAACATTTCGGCACTACATACCACTATCAAAACAGTCTTTCATTCACGTATGAAACATTTTGGAACTCGATTATCATTTTGTTCATGAACAAGTTGCACTGGGAAACATGAATAGTCAATTCATCACAACGGAAGGTCAGCTTGCATATCTTTTTACCAAACCATTGTCTCAACAACGATTCAGCATCATGGCTTACATATGGAACCTACTCATCAACTCATTCTTGAACTGCTCCCAAGTTTGATTTGGCTCTCGGTAGCTAATCCACTGAAACCACTTCAAGGCTTCCCCTTCGAAGTACATCATCGCGTAGGTAATTTTTTTTATCATTTGGTATGACTTGACACTGAAAATATTTTTCAGCTTTGAAAACCCATTCATGAGTTTGCTGTCCACTAAATCTTGGAAATTCGATCTTAAGTGCTGACACTCTTGCTTCAACCAGATTTCGGTTCTCTCACCCTTGACACCCTACCGGTTGTCTCCTATCATCAACCGGTCGATTAGCTTCTTCATGATCCTCCCAAACTGGTGTTTGATGATCATGGACTGGTGGTGGTTGGCGTTCCCCTTGTGATTCAACCCTAAGATTAGGTTGATCAGTCCCCTCATGCCTATCTCCCACATTTGGCACTACCTTACACCGATTTATGAGTTTTTCTAATTCTTCAAGTATGTTAATAGCCATCGGCCCTTCATAATTATTTTGTCTTTCATAAGACATGCTAGGCGTATTAAACCTGGTTTTGCCATGATTCTCACGGTTTATAACACTTTGCGTTGTCTTTTCAACCTGCTCCATGCATTGGTTGAGTTGATGGTTTGAAGTCGTAACCACGGTAATCGATTGCATCATATGGTCCAGGTTGCTGTCTATTCTAGTCATCTTGCTATCTATCCCATTCATCTTGCTCTCCATCTCAGCTATTTTCTCATTTCCGAAATCCAACTCTGCCACAACTTCATCATCGTCTTGAGGAATCACCTCGGCTTCTGGCTGCTTGCCTTTTCTCACATATTTGTTGTGTCAAAGACCCCAAAACAGCTCTGATACCACTTGATGCAACCTGCCCTTGTAGGTGCTCAAAAGAGACCAAGTTGTAGTCGCTTCCCAAGATCTATTGGGGCCAACACGCTGAGGAATGTTAAAAGAAAAGGGATTACAAAATTTCATTCCCAAGTCGGACACAACCGTGACTGAATATATCTCTTAGGACTGATACACAAGTAGTGGTTCCCTGCCAAGTTTCAACCTACTACAAATGAAGAATGGGAATGTGAGGCTTTACAAGCGTCAACAATACAAGAAGATCTCTCCCTCACTCAACAATCACATCGTCCATGCCAAACCATACATTGAATCCCTAGGTCGAGCATTCCACACCCTTTGCCCTAGGACAGTCAGACAGCTTGGGAATGTGTCCTCAGCTAGGTGAGCATTGGAGGATTCCTGAATGGCTGCAAACCCGAAGGTTTGCTGGATATCAAATGCACCCACCCATGCAGCTATAGGGGGTTTTGGATGTACCTTGCTGGAGCTAGTCCAGCACTCGATGAGGAAGAAGGCCAAGTATATCCTCGGTATTCAGCTATACTCCATAGCTCAATCGGCTACAAGTCCTCCGATGGCGGTGAATCTCCAATGTGTAGGCTCCTAGTGTTTAAGACAACACTAGTAGTTTACTGTTCTTGTAAGAAACAACTGAACAAAAAGTAATGGAGGTGGTGCGTCACCCGAATAGTAGGAAACCCCAATTGTGTGATGTAGATTGAGGGAAGCTATCTTCAGAGTGGCGCTGAAGATCATCTATCCCCTTCAAATGGACGGTAGATTGGAATGAAGTCCACCACCAGCCTGCTATGCCTATGATCTGCACTTCCAGAAAACAGGAGCAATCACTGTATGCCATCAGAAATCTCATATGAAAGCAGGAGTGGAGATGCTTCACTGGAGATGAGATCAACCCCTACTATCTGTAATCGAATTTGGGGGATGCTGGTGTTGAATGGGCGAGGACGCACGCCTCTTCAAGACAGCTCCTTGCTACAAGATCGAGCTCCAACCGGTTCTGCTTCTCGCCTAATTCAACAACTCACTGCCACAAGTATCAGCAGAGAGTATGGTGCTGCGAAGGAATCAAGAGCTCAAGCAGAAGATAATTCTACAGATCATCAAGCTCAAGTCATGGAGAATGCACCAAAGAATCAATTTCACCCAAGTCTGTAACAGAATTTGGGGAAACGGGCGAGAATCCATCTCGCAGGTGTGGAACCAGCTCCCAGACTGGTGTTCCTTCAAAAAATCATAACTCCATGTACAAAGGTCCAAAAATCATGAAATAGATCTGGAGTAAGCCAAGATCTGGAGGATTAGAGGCTCCAAAAATCATCACCAAAGTCGTTTCCAGTAGGTGACATGTTGAAGCTTGATGTTGCGCATGGATTTATCTGAAATCAGCCTGTCGCAGGACTCAGGCAACGTCTGGAGCCACTCACCTTCAAAAATTCACTAAAATTCAACCATAGCACAAATTGAGCTGAAATTTGTACCAATGATAGCTGAGATCCTGATGTACAAATGCCTAAAAATTAAACTTCAAAGCAGCTACCAAAAGGTGAGTTGTTGAGGATTGAAATCAGCCTACTTTCTGGTGTCTCTCAGAACTATGTCGGCTAATTCCGTGATCCGCCGTCATGATTCTGATCAGCTCCGGCGAACTATCCAAAACAGCTCGGATTCTTTCCAAACTTCACCAGAATGATCCCCCAAGAGTATGAAGACGTATGAGCCATTTCCTGCTCAGATCAACCTCCGATCACCATAACTAAGCTAATTTTTAGAGATTGCCATCGTTGTCTTTAGAACAGGAATTCAGCCTCTCTTTCATCATCTTCAGTCAGTTGATTCCTCACTGTTTCACTCTGTAGCTCATCACAAGGGATGCGCAACAATTAGACATAGATTGTGACAGTAGGAATCGATTTTTAAAAGAGATCTAAGTCAAACGTTAGGCGATCTGCCTGAAACAGGGATCGTTCTCGCCTGAAGTCGTCAGCATCTCAAATCCTTCGATCTCAGTCAGATCAGACCGATCTATTCTTCTCGCTAGAAGAGTTGACTCAAATCGATCAGAACGTCAGCATCCTCTCCACTTCTGATCGGGTAAACAAGAAGTTCTTGCGGTAGAATATCCATGGAGAAGGATTTCTTACCAATTAAGAAGTTCCTCCAGCTGTCGACGTGCAGTTCAGAAATTCCTCGGATGAGCTACGATCTACTGAGCAACCAAGTGATCCTTCTTCCGATTCCAGCCTCTAAGCACCTCAAGGATTCGAGAGCACTTGCACTGTGATCAGATCTACTTCTACACTGTATTCGATGTCTACAATTTCAGTAGCCTTTTCGGTTCGGCTTCTCTGGTTCTATAGGCGATCTTCTTCTCCAGCAAAGTCTCCTTCGCTGGCCAAGCTTTTGGCGCCACACTTAAGCAGCTCAAACTCTCTCGTGTGGGAGAGAAAAGGTTTCTTTTATTGATTCAATTTCAAAAAGTTACAAGTTTTGGCACAGTCACCAGCTTGTATGCCCCTGGACTTTCTCGGGTTTAACCCATTGTCTCGGACTCATACGAGTACAAGACCTGACTCGATCAAATCCAAACCAAAACAAATACAATGACTCGGTCTTGGCTTGAACCCAGCCGTGACACGCTCAGGTTAGCCTGAGCTCTTGCCAACTAAACCTAACCCGGATGCACTCTTTGTTGTGCCCAGTCTTCCTTGGTCTCTTACAGCTGACATAGTCTTTCTCTACTGACCACTGACCTGACCGAACCTAGTCCCTTCCATGCTCTGCTCAGTTGACCGAACCTTGCTTGAACCCATTGTACGCTCCTCGCACTTGTCACCAGCTACAATCTGTAGGCCGCAACTCTCTTTAGTCTTCAGATTAACCTCACAACAGATACTGCTGCCCTCCGCTATCTCCCTCACTGGCTTGCGCCTAGCACCTTACACTTCGGTCTCCTCAGAAGGTTAACCTCACTAGCCTTCGGACTGCCTATCTCAATCGGCCCTTCTGTTTTGCGCTCTACATTTAGCGCCTCGGCTTTGCTCGACATGAAATTAGCTTCACTTCGCTCAAAACACCTTGGCCCTCCCTGTATCTTCTCTCAGTTAACCTCACAATGCCTAAAGTCAATAGCTTCAACTGAGGCCGCACTAGCCATCCCCCCGCTTCTGACCATGACTGCGATAGCAGCTGGTATCCCGCCTACGTCCTCGGCAGCCTCCTCGGCCACACTCTGTTGTGCTCTGGGTAGGTGCACATCAGCATCAAATCAGTTAAAGATGCCTTTTTGGTTATCTCCTCTACCTTCCATTGACAGTTTCACAGATCAATATACAAAAAAAAAATGGAGTCATGCTCCAGTGCCAAATTCTGGACTTGCACAGGTATAGCAATCTCTTGGGCTTTTTCACTCCTTAGCTTGGAATTCCAACTCATGTTCAACGATGAAGTATCCTAGAACTGAAAAGGTAGGTGAGAAACTTCTAGAACTGGAGCAGGCATCTACCGTACAGCATATTTGCTTGGCATGATTGATTCACTCTAAAATTTGCACTTGATTTGTTGATATTATAGAGAATGCAAGTCCTCCATGTGATCCTTGACCTTCCGTAAGCTCAAATTCTATTATCACCCCTTTATCTGAGAAAGCATTGAGTGCTAGTGATGCAGGTTGGATAGGGCACCTGGTGCTACCAAAAAAGTGTGTAGAGGTATGTTACTGAAATTTTTATTGTCGTCTTTTCTGAAACTAAGACCATGTTAGACTTTTTCGTCCTCTTGTTTTACCATATACTAGAGCGTCTAACTTGTTTAGAGCTGATTTCTTCCTTGGACTTCCTTCAACAATTAAATTTGGTTTTTGGTACAATCATGTGCTTGATTCTTATGCAATTCTTAATCTTGAACAGACATACTTCCCGACAATTTCTCATCCTGAAGGATTGCCTCTTAGGATTCAGGATGCAAATGGAAAGGATTAGGTATTTCAATTTCGATTTTGGCCAAATAATAACAGTAGGATGTATGTGTTGGAAGGTGTAACATCATCATTCAGTCAAAGCAACAGCAAGCTGGTGACATAGGTAATGTGTGCAGCCTGGTCATTTCTTCTTGCTTGTGCATGCAATGCTTGGCACGCAATTAACTAAGAAGCCTCTCAATCATCCTTGTGCGTCTCATTAAATTTACACTTTCCGAAGTTGAGTTACCTTTTTTTTCATATAAATCAGCAAATGATTGTGATTTCTATTCAAGTCATCGAAACTTCACGGATGGACAAAGCTTTCTACCAGACATAGCACTATTGTTTTTGAGTAATGTCCCATTTAATATAAGGGAACTTGTGTTATGTTATTAGAGGTCATACTGGAATATAGTATTATGATCAGAATAGGATAACCATATTATTTGGTCATAACTGTATAGGAGTTATGACCATATATATACTTATATATGGTGGGCTGTATAAGTAAATGTACCCTATTTAGTACATATTTAGTTGATTTTGATTCTCAGTTTAGTTGGGTTTGGTTTCTAGCTAGACATATGTTGGATAAGTTGGGATGATGTGGATGAGCAATAAGGAAACTAAGAGAGAACATGGGTAAGCACGTGATTTTATTTGGCTTCCCTTATGGACCCAAATTCGGAGGGCACCACACTTAATCCCCTATCCTCACTCATGGGTCCTATTTCTCATTGCTGTTTAGGTAGTAGTTTTTTCGAAATGTGATTCTAGATTTGATTTGATTTGATTTTTTTCATTTACATAATCTTATACTAGCTAACTATTTCTTGTAGTCTTGCTACGTTTAGTTGTTTTAAAATGTTGGATATACTTGAGAAGGCCCTATTGTGTTTCCGGCACATAGCCATCTAACCATTCATCTTAACAACCCCCTATCTCCAGCATGCGGTAGATTTCCTTCTATTTATCCCTCCTTCTTGTTTGCTCTTCTTAGCTGGCGTAAAGAATTTTCAAGTGTCAAAAGTGAGAGTAAGATAAGGTGTTCCATCTTCAAGCATCATTGAGCACACTGTCCACCATGCTGCTGGGTCCTCCATTGAACTTTCTCTTTACAGGTTGGGACTTGGATCCATTTGGAATCGTGTTAAGGTCAGGTCTTATTGGTGAGTGTCAAACAGGTTTAGAGTCTTTTAGACTTTGAGACCTAGGTTCAGTATGTATCGTTTTTTATGTTCCATGTGATTCCAGCCTATGGCCGTGCTCAGTTTAGAGTGAGTTTCATGTAGTGCGTCAGTTAACTAGAGTCCTCATCATGTGAGACTATTGTTGAAGGTCAATTGTTCGGACTTTCTTCTTGTGGTGCTTGACTTGCCTTCTTTAGGTGCATATTTTATTTGTAGTCTAATCCAGTGCGGACGTGGGTAGTTTTCTGACTTCATGCTTGTTTGAATCTTAGATAAAGTGGTTGGTGCCTGATTGTTAAGTGTCATGTTTTCTTCATTGAGCTTGTGATTTTGAATATGTATGTTAGTTGCGCATGGCATGGTTACACCAATTTATATTTTAGAATGTATATGAATATTGGAGCTGTTATGCCTTGGTATTTACTTTGTGTGTTTGTTTCTCTTCATTAGTCAAGCCTTTCTGAATGGGTCGAACCTAGTTACTTAGGTGAATTATTTTTCAAACATATATTAGTCATCGATTTGTTTTTTCGTTATTTGTCTTTGGCTGTTGACATTCCTTATATCATAAGCATTCAGTATTTTTGAAGGTCCTCTGTTTCCATTGAGTCAATACAACATTTAGTTTTGGTATCAACTCTTTACGAAGACAGGTCTAACCATGATTTGGCAAACCTGTAAAAACTAAAAAAATCATTCTCTGTTTCAGAGTCAGAAGACTTATGACGTTCTGATCTGGGATAAAGTTGAATTTCGGTTTGATTGTTGGTTTGAAGTTTCTTGTGTCAAAATCAGCCGACAAAATTTGAATTTTTTTTCAACTTTGAGTATTTTGATATATTCTTGTTAAACTTTTCGCTGATCAGCCGACAAAATTTGAATTTCTATTTCTCACAAACAAAAATTTTGGAAACTGATCTGTATTTCTTGTTTTTTTGAATTCTATCTAGGAAACAGATTTTTCAATTTTACTTTTTACAAATTTTTTAGTGAAACTTTCTAGTCATTATCATTATTATTTATTTAAGGCTCTGTATCTATATCAAACCCAATACTCCAACCTACACAGTTTTAGACTTTTTGTTTAGTGGGGAGAATTGTGATTTTGCATATATTTGTGTGTTATTGCTAGGAAAATTATCTAGTAAGGTTTTTTATTGCCTTATTTTGTTCGAGCCCTTCTTCACTTAGGTCTCCTCTAAAGATAGAGCTCAAGGCTGTTCATGTCTATGAGAAGGAGTGGGCTGCCGAGCCACTAGGTCCCTGCTTTAGGATCTCAAGGCGTCACTCTTCCTTGGAGTCCTTGGTGAGTCTGAGGATAGGGATGTGATGCGACCTCTAGGGTGAGAATAAGGAGGGAGGCATGACGTGCATGGGTGCTTAGGGAGTTGGTAGGCATTCAGCTTCGCTTGGTGGGTGCTAAAGGAGAGGGACATGGAGGGTATGGGAGTGATTGAAGTGAGGGGGCTATACATGTGAGAGAGAGAGAGAGAGAGTGAAGGGGCTTGAATCGAGGGACATGGAGGGTATGGGAGTGATTGAAGTGAGGGGGCTATACATGTGAGAGAGAGAGAGAGAGAGTGAAGGGGCTTGAATCTCCCTTGTGCATGTCCTTCATCATTTTCTGTACAGCCAATCGAGTTTCTCCAAGTCCAACATGGATCCATTTGGTTGTCCTTGTGAAATTTATGTTTTTTTTTGTAAAGAACATATTTTAAATTGATTTTTCTTGATGTTCTGATCTAGTTCGAGATGCATGAAAGTTTGGTTTTAAATTAAATTTTCTTCTTGTTGCCTTCCTAGCTGTAGTTTAGTATAGTGGGGACGTGGTTCGGGTTAGTGCTCATGGTTCAGAATGCCATACTTGTTTGAGTCTTAGCTAAGGTAGTTGCAGTTTGATTGTTAACTGTCGTGTTCTCTTAATTGAGCTTGTGATTCTATTTAAATGCAGATACGTTAGTTGGACATGTCATGGCTATACCCAGGTATATAAGGATGCATGTGTATACTAGAGTTTTTTAGTCATCTATATTTGCTGCTACTTCTTCTACATCAGTATCTTCACTTTGTTTTGTTTCTCACTTCAAGCCTCTTGAAAAGGCTAGCCCCTTTCTCTCTTGAGTGCATATGACACTTGAATATGCTTTTTTGTGGGGGAGAACCTACCTGTGTTCATAATTGTTGATGGTGCAGTAGAACAAGGAGGCAATAGGATGATCTATAAAGATTTCATCATTGGTTCTGCATGCATTGTATTTTCTCCTAAAATTGGTAGCCAGTTGAAGGGGGTTGTGAAGAAAGGGATTAGGATGATTTTATCACCTCCTCCTGTGCATCAATGTACCAGTGCAATTTTTTAAATTATGATCTTATTTTGGTTTTCAGGATTTGTGGATTAATTGGAAAACTTTAAATTTGCATTTGAGTTTGTATAATGAAACTTGTCTAGGTATGAAGCTCAATTTGTGATGGCACATGTACAGGGTTCATCTCTTTTTTTTTTCATTTTTTTATTGCAGATAGTTGAGTTTGGCATCCTTCATATATTTCTGCTATGTATTCTTGACATACTTTTAAAAAATTTTAGTTATTCAACTGCTGTTTGTAGGTCCTCTCAAGTATTGGTGCAAGAGAAGCGAAGTTGATGTGCTGGTTTCCAACTTAGCCGCATGGAATGACGATGCTGTTTCTAGTTCTTTAGATAGTGTTCGCTATTGGATTGAGGGCTTGCCATTTGTGCACTCATTGAGTGGTTACTGGAAATTTTATTTGGCAACTAGCTCCACAAGAACACCTATGAGGTTCTATGAGAGTACATTCGAAGATATAAATTGCAAAGGGCTACCAGGTTTGTTTTTTTCTCTCATATGCAAATCAGTGGCAGAGTTAGAAAGTTGAGCTGCAGGGCCACTCTCTTGTCATTTAGTAGAACAAAAAATGTCGTTGCATGTAAGAATTTCCTGAAACAGAAGACGTGTTTTAGTTAATAGAATAACAAATTGCACTACTACACAAGAATAACTTAATAAGTTAATGAACAACATAATTTTTAATGTCTTTTTTAATACTCTTTTTTAATACGACAGAAAAGACATGCCACTTAACGAGCCTTCTTTTTGGGAGTTTGTCCCAATAAAATTTGACTTTAGATTTTTATATTTGTTGTAAAGAAAACTAAATCCACACTACAAGATGAAAATGCTGCCTGAAATGGATTTTCAATGAGAAGATTGGTGTTCGTAACAATTTGTCTATATCAAACTTTATGTGCAACCTGTACAAAAGAAACACGGCAATTGTTATACTCTCTTATAATTGCTATTCATTAAGAAAACATTTTCCTTTTTTTAATATGGCAAATTTTGAAATGAGAAACTGCATGTGGGGCCTTTGCACATCCCAAGCCATGGGTGGCCCCGTCTTTGATGTCAACTAATTTTATGTGACATTATTTTATACTTCTTGCTCCTTTGGCTATCCACCAAAAGAGGGAGTTGTCATTGTTTCTCTAAGCATTACTAGTGTCATGTTCACTTCTGTGACTACTTATCTTTCTATTGTTCTCATTCACTTATGTGACTAAATTACTAAGTTGACAAATACCTACACTCTCTACACTCTCTGAGTTTCACAAGGTGACCACCCTGTTCCTAAATCCTGCAGCCTGTAAAGAATCTTGAGTCACGCTTATTCAGGTACTAAGGTCTTCGATTGTGAATGCATGGCATGTGTTTGAGAGAGAGAGAGAGAGATTTCTATATCTTCGTAAATGTTGTGTTCGCAAGTTTAATTCTAATTAGAACAGGGTAATCTTGCATAGCCAAGAAGAATGAGGTAATTCTACATCATGATATCACATGCTTTAAGACCTTGTTGTCTTTGATTTGGTATTTAAAATATTTGCGATCAAATAGTATTTGAATATGCTTTGCTTTTGTGACTTGCTTTTTTCTGTTCATTAAGAACACAAACTTTATATTTGCATTGTTAAAATTAGTTTGTAATGTCAGCACAAAGTTGACTTCTGTTGTTCTTCATTTTTATGTTTCTTCGTGCAGAACTTGGCAAACTCTTCCTCAGAACTGGCTCCTTCACTATGAGACAAATTAAAGTAACCACATTTAACTTCGATGCTTTTCACATGTGGAACTTTTCTTTATAAAATCTCTAAGGTAGTTAGTTTGTCATTGTTGTGGATGTGTATGGTGCAATGTTTAGATATTAACTATTCCTTATTTCTGTGTATTGACTAAGTTTTCATTCTTAGTGATACAAGAAGGATGTAGGTGAAACCAAGTAAATAGGCTATTGAGTGAGGCCTAGTTTGTGGATGGTCCTACGTTTCTTTGAGAAGCCTTCCTTCAGTTAATAATGATTTTGAGTCAAGCAAACCCCCTCCGACTAAAAACTGTTTGTTAGAGGGTCAAGTTGCTTTTAGATGTATATTGTATAATTACCATTTTAACCATATGTAGTTAACAAACCAAAAAGAAAATCTTGAAAATTAGTGTTATCTTCTCAGCTGTTTTATTACTTTTTTTCTACTTATATTTTATATTTGACAATGCTTTCCTGAAAAATCTTGAAAATTGCATGTACATACTGATGTATGTGACTCATTGCTCGTGCAAACCTATAAGTAGCAGCTCTTTCATGAGTTTTCTGAACGTTTAGAGAGAATTGTGACAAAGATAGGTTGTTTACTTATTTTCAGCAGCTATGCCTGTGCATCTCATTGCAATGTAGCTTCTTTGCTAACTCTTCTTTCTTTTCCTCGCATATTGTGCAGAACCTGAACACTATAAGCTGGTTGCTGAGGCAAAGTTCCCAGTAATTTTATATTTCCATCCACATTCAAATTCATTTGTTGATATGTACAGTATACTATAAAATATATACTTCATACATGTATTGTATATATGTTAACATATATCTGTATACGTATATTAACATATCACATATTATATATGTATACACATATCACATATATAATAGATATATTTATTATATTCCACATATATGTATATACCATTATATTATAGTATAATATAGTACATATGTACATACATATATAGTTTCAAATGTTATACATATTGTGCATATACATATATATATATGTAATATGTTTATATATATGTTCATATATATATGTGTATATATGTATATATGATGTAATACATTAATATGAGTACACTTGTACATATCCACAGTATGTAACTATGTTAGTATGCATCTATGTCACATGGGTCCCGGTGCGGCTAGTGCGCATATATATATATATATATATATATATATATATATATATTCGTTATTTGTTATATATGTAATTTTATTTGTGTATATTTTCAAATTTTTTATCAACCTGACCTTAATCTCATCAAAATTCAAAGTTTTATTAAATAGAGTAAAGGGGGGGAGAGAGAGAGTAAGGAAGGAAAAAAAGAAGAGGAAAAGATAGGAGAAGGAAAAAAAAGGAAAAAAACAAGAGAAAATAATAACAGATGCCATCAGGAGCATCCCATTAGGTTTGATCGAGTTGAGTGACGTGCCAGGCCGCACCCGCATCGGTGCAGGTGCGCCACCATAGTTCGTGCACCCATGTGACCTACTTTATAACATGTTATATTACATATGCAATAGATAATTTATTAGATATGTCTATATATGTTACATAACATATATAATACAGACACACACATATATATATGTATATATATATATAATACATTTATGTATATATTACATATATGTAATACATGTAATATATTGTGTACGTAATGTGCACATATAGTTGTATGTGTATAATATTATAGTATATGACATAAATAGTATATAGTTATGTGTATATGTATATATAACTATTATAGTTTTATATATGTATATTACATAAATACTATATTGAATTGTATATACTGTATATATGACATCATAAATCTAGTATATTACTATGTAACGTATACGTAAATGTATAATATATATATATATATATATATATATATTTATATTTATATAATAGATAACATATATGACATATATGATATATGTATATTTATAATATCCGTACACATTAACATATAACATGTAGGTAACTTTGTGATTTATACATATTATGTTTGACATATACTAAGTATTCATGCAGGACAAACACAAATGGTAAACATGATAAAATTGGTAACTGAGCATTCTTGGTGTCCCTCAAGGCCAGCGCTCTCACAGTGACAACACCTGAGTTTGGAAACTGGTCCCAAGCAGGAGTAGCAGAATTACGAACGGGACTTGGAAGCACAATGGAAAGCAAGAAGTAAGGTGCTTTTGAAGTGTCTTGAGAGCACTATTTAAAGAAAGAAGCCAGCTTCCTTTGTGACCAGAACTGTGCTTCCCATTCAGGCAACTGATGCAAACTTCATTTTTCAGTAAAATCTAGATTCCTAATGTAATCAAACCCTATTTTATAAATCTTTGCCCAAGCTTAAACTTAATTATGCAAAAAGTTTGGAGTTTGAAACTTGAATGTTTGATCTTTGTTTATAAGTTATTTTTTTTGCTGGCTAGTTGTTTCTTAACTTGCTACTTTGGCTCTCGTTTGCTTCATGATCTACTTTTGGGTCACTTCCAGTTCATTTCTTGGTTCCTACTTCCAAAAATTTGTAGGTGTCTCTCTACTCGCTCCCGATGCCATACTAACCCTGGTCCCAAGAACAGAGGCAAATGTGAATAAGTGCTTGGTGTTTTAACTAACTGAAAATAATTATGCTTTAGATAACTTATTCCTTATCGTCTTAGGGTTTGATGAAAACGAGCTAAAATGCATAGATAATGAAGAGACAGACAATGCAGCTCAAAGGTTGATGATTTTAATTGTTAATATGTTCATCAATTAGTTTCTCATTTTTCATTCCTCAAGCACGAGCTAATTTAGTGCTTCTATTAGAAATATATGCACATGAATAAGCATTTTATGCTTAAGTTGGTCATAAAGGACTATTTTTTCTTCTGGTGTTATGTTAATTTCTTTTTTTCCCAAACTAATTACTTATTTACTCTCTAGTCTCTGCTTTCAAATGAAATCATTCTGCGTGTATCTTGCAAGCAGGACATGTTCAGCGATTCATGTAAAGTTGAATTTCATTTCCTTCTTGTCTACATTCTCCATTATGTTACTGTGTACTTCCCACGTTAACTTACGATAGTCTTCTTCTTACTTGGCATTTCTCTTCTCCAACTTGGCTGCCTATTAAGTACATGATGCGCATCCAGCGTTCTAGCCATATATTGGCGCTGCTTGTAATGTTAAATTAATCAGTGGTGATCACAATGCCTCCTGACATGATAATACTGTGATTTGTTAGTGAGCTAAGAACAAGTTGGCTTTGTTTGATTCAGCAATTTGACATGATTTTGAGCCGTTCAAGAATGACCCTGGCTGGAATTATACTTTATTTCATGGTACTGAAATCCATGGATCCAAATCAACCCTCTTTGAATCAATATAGATCACATGTCCTTTTTATTTTTAATTATTTTCAATATTCTGAATTTTTTATTTTTTCCCTTTTAACTTTTTATCATAAACAATACAATTTTTAACTTTCTCTGATTTGCAAATGATTCCTATTTTTGTTTCAGCTAATCGTTTGAACCTTTTGCTGACTGATTAGATTTAGGAATGAATTTTAGCATCACTTCTTTTATTGACAACAACTTTTGTTCCTCGTTGACTGTTTCTTAATTCTTCTGTCTTCTTTTATTCTATTTTATTGAACTCTTTTCTTGTGTCCTGCTTCAAAATCTTTTCGAAGCCTTTCTTAAGGTGCCAGGACCTTAAAGCAGGTGAGCTCATTGATGTTTCTTCTGAATGAGTGTGACTTTTGTTGTTTAAATATCTCAAGAGCATTTGATATATGTTTATTGTTTCTATTCCTTTTTCTCTTTTTATCATTAGACAAAATAATGTTCTGAAAGACTGTGCTATGGAAAGGAAAGTGTAGTGCAAGCAGATCTAGGTCTTGTGCCGAAAGATGCAAAGCTTGATAAGTATGCAAATCAGCTGTATATTTATGTTTCTTCTTGTTTATGTAGTCACCTCTAGAAAGTCATTTTTCAGCTATCATCTCTGTTATCCAATTTCGTGAATCAGATGCATCAGAGCAGCAGGTTTGTATTCCATGTTCTACATGTGCCACTGGGAGAACTGACACACGCTCAAAGCATGAAGGTGCCAGGACAAAGGACAAAGGAGGAGAACTAGACTCACGCCTGGCAGGACACTACCCTGACTTTCGAGCTGGAATGGGAAAAGAGAACCTAGGTTGGTCTCTTCAAGCAAAAAATGCAGTTGATTTTGCCCATGCTAGCAAGGGCTAGCGACTGCATACCAACCAAGGAGGGCATTCCACCACCAGTGGACCCAAGGAATGCCCTCAACCAGTCATCACAACACTTGTCTCCTAAGGAAAGGCGAGTACATTTCAAGCATGGCCAGTGCTTCACGTGCGGAGCCAAATGGGGGAGGCTACATGAGTGTAAGCAGCCGACGACCTGCTAGAAGAAGCCGTACCAGTGGCACTTCTGGAGCTGCCAAAGGAGAAGGGCATTGGTGTGATTGTTACCTCTTCCGTCGCACAACCAGCCCTGTTAAAGGCAAACTGCGGGCAGCCCACACTCTCTATCACCGTTTTGTGCTTGGCTGTGAGGACAATGCCTGCCAAGGAGACGCCAGCAATTGCAGTGAATGTAAAAGGATATGTCGGCACTGCTGGAGCAGTTTGGCTCGTTGAGGGGCAGGTCTGCTCAAACCATCTTGAGTCACCAGGGTGCTCGAATGGGGGTCAACACAGGAGGGCCCTTCTGTACAGGCTACTGACATTGGGAAAACATGGTGCAGGGTCGACAGCTCCATGCAAGCCTATTTATTTTAGTTGGATGGGGACCAGGCGTTGAACATGACACTTGACAGCCCTCGGCTAAAGTGACTTAGCAAGGATTCCTCTGACCTCCTTGAAAGAATAAGTAGGATCCTTGAGGAGGGCGGTAAAGGGTGACCATATACGACCTGGGAACCAATGGCCCCATCATGAATGCCTTGAGTTTTGAGAGAACCACCTCATACCAAGGTAAGGGGGAAACCAGTGTGAGACGAATAGATGGGCCAAGACTACTGAGCTGGCCAAAGAGGACGACTAGCCCGAAGCTTAACAAACCACATCAATTCGGGCCAAGTAAGGGGAAGAGAAACAATTTAGATTTCAGCATATGCAGCCACCAAATTCTACCGGATCTACTGGAGTGCATCATGGGCTAAAATCTACCACTATTCTATTACTGTATGTTGATGATATCATTCTTAAAGGAAATTCACATTCTTTTATAATGTCATTGCTCGTCACCGTCAGACAACCATTTGCTATGAATGATCTGGGTGATCTGAAGTACTTCTTGGGAATTCAAGTTGCAAGGACTTCCAATGGCTTGTTTATGCATCAGTCTAGATATGCTCAAGACATTATTTCTATAGCACAAATGCAGCAATGTAAAATTGTGAGCGCACCAGTACTCTTGGTTCCAAATCTCCTGAGGAAATTGATGCTCCTTATTCAATGCTACTGCATGTCGAAGTCTTGCAGGTGCACTTCAATACTTGACCCTTAAACAGCCAGATCTCTCCTATGTAGAAAATTTTGCATGTCAATTCTTGCATGCCCCAACGATGAAGCATTTTCGAATCTTGAAACGCATTATATGATATGTTCGAGGCACGTCTCAATATGGAATCCAGTTCTATAAATCCCAAGATTTGACTGTCCGAGCGTACTCTGATGCAGACTGGGTGGGCTGTCCAGATACATGCCAATCGACTTCAGTATACTGCACATTTCTTGGTCCAAATTGTATATCCTGAAGCTCTAAGAGACAACCGACTGTTGTTCGCTCATCCTGTGAAGCTGCATACCAGGCCATCGCCAGAGCTGCTGCTGAAATTAAATGGCTTACCTTTATTTTACAAGACCTCAGCGTCTACCTCTCCAAAGCTCCAATTCTACTGAGTGACAACATTTTGGCACTACATACCACTATCAAAACAGTCTTTCATTCACGTACGAAACATTTTGGAACTCGATTATCATTTTGTTCGTGAAGAAGTTGCACTAGGAAATATGAATACTCAATCCGTCACAACCGAAGGTCAGCTTGCAGATCTCTTTACCAAACCATTGTCACAGCAACAATTCAGCATCTTGGCTTACATATGCAACCTTCCCTTCGGTTGAGGGGGGATGATAATGCACCAGCTCACTCCAGAAAATCAGGTGTGTCTTCAACGGTTCATAACTCCAGGAGATCAGTCATGGATCATAACTGCAGGAAATCCGGCGTAACTAATATGGCCGAAAATCAAATCAGCCATGAGAGTCAAGAAACTGAAACACATCTTGATAAGGCTCCAGCAATAAATCAGAATTCCAGCAAATTAAGAGCAATAAATATGGAAGCAAAGCCAATCGGACAAGCAACAAAAACACCTCTTTGCAATGATTAAAGATTTCGGGAGAATGTCAGTTTTCATATTCAAAACCAAAGGAGAAATTCAAGCAAACAGATTGTACGCCCATGGAAACTGATTCAAATTCGAATCAGACATAGCAATGTATAAATACTGTGTAAGGGAACCAGATTATCATGAAATTGATGACTGAGTTGTGGAGTAGCAATTTTTCTTTCGAACCACATTAATTTCTTTTGTTCATCATCTTCATCCGTCTTTCTCTTTTACATGCTTACAATTAACTTTATGCCAAAGTACTTGACAATGTTAGAGCGGCAGAATGCAGCATTTTCAAAGATCAGAAAGCAGAATCCTGCGAACTACATAAGGAGTCAAGAAGAGCAATCTTGCTCTCTGTCTGTCTCCCTCTTGGGTAACACATCTATTTTTATTCTTCTTTAGTCCATGTCTTAATTGATGAAGCTTTTTCAAGAATTCGTGTGGCATCTATGGATTTTCCTTGTATATTTATGAACACAGGAAAATTGGTCTCATTTCATACCCTCTTGTTGGGTTTTCCTAGGGTAAAAAGGCATGTCCTGGAGAGTTCCATTTGTTTGTTAGGAAATGGAATTAATTCCTGTTGCAACTTGAAGAATTAAGAGTTTTCAGTGGAAAGATAAGCTACTTAAATGTGTTTGTCAAGTGTAGTTTCCTGAAAGACGATTTCAGTTTTGATATTTAATTATTTCTTTTTTGTATAAAAAGTTTGTCCATTGTACAGCTGTACCAAGCACTTGAATATTGAGCTGCAACCATGGGAAGATTATATTTTATGGTTATGGTATATTAAAAGTAAAAAATACTTAGTCATCAGTGTTTAACCACCGATAATGTTCTCATGTGAAACTGATTTATTAGCAAGTAGCTTATGATGCAGACTGTTTACATGTGGTTGTTTACTGTTTAAGCGATTGTGCTTTTAACGGCCAAAGACTAAAATATCACCTCTTCTTTTCTTTTGACTTTCTCTCTCACTTTTCTCTTGGAAAAATCAAATGGTCACGTGCCTACCAATTTATCTCTTTCTAAATCAGCCTTTTTTTCATTTTTCCCAAGGTATCAGGCTATTTTCCATTTTTTTAATGGCCAAAGACTAAAACATCACCTTTTTCTCTCTTTGAATTTCTCTCAAACTTTTATCCTGGAAAAATCAAATGGTCAAGTACGTACCATTTTCACTCTCTCTCTCTCTCTCTCTATATATATATATATATATATATATATACATGTATATATGGAAAAAGCAGAGAGGAAAAAAGAGAATGAATCTCGAGTTCTTTTAATATGAAAATTTGATTGTATTCATCTTTCATCTCAGCATCCTCCTTTCTATATCAAAATTAAACAAAGAGAGAAAAAGGATGGTATACCAATAAGAATGACTTATGAGAATCAGTGGAAGAGCGGCCAGCTCATGGTTTTAATTCATTTGGTTTTTTGTCTAAAAGCAGCCACATAGATGTGTTTCAGATGTTTTAAGAAAATGTTGAGTGTTTAGTTGTATAAATTAATTTATAACTTGAGAAGGCTACATATTTTTTATTCTTATAAATGTTGATCTATTGCATTGGACGTTGGTGATTTTTTATCTTGTAAAATTGGAAATTCCAGACTTCGAGTGCTTATTTTACTCACTAAATAAATGGCCATAATTTTGCGATATAGAAGAGTTTTGACAAAATATAACGATCAAATTTTTAAAATAAAGCAAATACCTGTTAAGCAGTTGGTGGGAAAGAGAAGGGTTTTATTAAGAAATTGAAAATGTGAAGGCACTTTTCAAAATTACAGCAAGTTAACAAGGACGACGTGAAAATTTTCTATAATAACCCTGCCAAATGCTAAGGTTCTCTCAAAAATTTCCTGCCAAAAGCAAGAAGCCGGGAAGAGAGAGAGCATCAGAGCACTGACACGTAGACCTGGGTGGCGGGCCAAGCCACCCCAGGGTACCCAGAACCCAGGCCAGCTGACACAAGTGGCCTTGCCGATTAGTAATTTTTTTTGTCGGTCTTGTTTTTAAAATTATTTTGAGAGCCTGAGATTGATTGAAACTTAGGTACTGATCGTATTTGATGTGTATGAATTTAGTTCTTTCTTGCTCTTCCTTTTGGTGTCCTTCATTCTCAATCGACTGATTTAGTTGATAAGCCTAGTAGTTGTTTCTTGCTTGATCTTTTTTCAAGAAACTCTGTTGAAGAATGTTTGGAATTTCTAGGTCCGTTGGGCTTCAGGTGACTGGATTTGTGGAAACCATTCAGTATGCCCATGGATTGGATGTATTCATGATTGTTTTGTTCCTTCTCGTTCTAATTTGTTGGACATGAAAAAATTTTTCCAACTTCGTCTGTTTTGGTGTGTAACTCTGGGATTTCTGGTTGGATTTTTAGTTTCGGTGATAGAGTTGCTGGAAGATCGTTTAGTGTGTGATTCATTGGAATTTTCAAATTCTCCTTTGGATTCACACTCTTGAATTCATTGATGTTGTCTGTTTTTGTTATAGCTTTGTGAGTTGTTTGTGCCATCTTCTGTGGATTGATCACTCAATCTCTAGTTCAATATGTTTGTTCAGGAGAGGACCGTTTGTCCTTGATAACGTCATGTCTTGTGATCTGTTCCTTTGACCATTTTGTTTGACAATCTTCTTAGGGCTGGCAGTGAATATCTGCAACTTTCTGCTCTCTCTCTCTCTCTGAAATTTCTCCCAGCTCACCTTGGTGATTATTTAGTGCCTTATCTCACTTTACAAATAACTTAGTGGGCAAGAATGTGACAATTCCAAAATGGCAAGAAAGCAACATTTTAGATAGATGAAGGCAGAAACCCGGGAAATGCTTAAGGAGTCAAGAAGAGCAATCTTGCTCTCCATCTTACTGAATGTAAGCCTTCTCTATGTTTATTTTCCTTTAGTTCTTGTCATAATTGAAGTTTTTCAATAATTTGTATGGCATCTGTGGGTTTTCCTTGGCATTTTATGAACTTTGTAAAATTTGTCTAATTGCTAACCCTCTTTTTGGTTTTCCTTAGGGTAAAAAAGGGTGTTTCAGACATTTATTTGTTATGAAATAGAATTAATTCTCGTTGAGACTTGAAGAATTAGGATTTGTCAGTGGATAGGTAAGCTACTTAAATGTATTTGCTGAAATGCTGGTTCTGATTTCAGTTTTGATATTTGAGTTATTACTTTACTATCAAACGTTTTTCAATCGTACAACTGTGGCAAATAATTGAATATTGAGCTGCAGTCATGGGTAAACTGTCCTTTATAGTTATGGTATGTTAAATGCAAATACTTGGTCACCAGTGTTTAAACAAACACAATGTGCTCATGTGGCAACTGATTTATTTTCTAATAGCTTATGATGCGGACACTTTGTTTTTGTTGTCATCATTTTCAACGAATGTGTGAGCAATACCATTTTATGATGGCATTGCAAGTGGGTGTTTACTGTTTTGGCAAAATATAACTATAATGTTTTTTCAACTGTTATGCACATAATCGATTTTTGGTCCTACCATGACTCACATCGGTCAGGACCATCTAATATCACAATAGGCCCAGTTCTCTTTGTAGTTGAAAGGTTAACTTCTATCTTGACATGGTTGATCCCTCCCTGCACTTGTTGAGCATGCGAAAACCATTTTGAATTCTAATGAGATTGTTACTTTCTTGTTTCTATTATGAAATCAAGATCACAATTTTTACCACATCTACGTCTTGATACAACGTCCCAACAACCAAATAGACACACCCTTTGCCTGACCAAAGAAAAAACCATTGTTCAAGGCATCTTATGAGGGTTTTTCTTTTCACATATGAGGGATTCTGGTCACTTCACATTCACAACATCAGTTCCCACTTACTCCCCTGCCTTTCCTAGCCGCTCTTCTTCTCGGACCTCTCCTCCCCGCCCCATCTGGTGGCACCATGACCAGCTGCTCCTCCCATCAGCCGGAGTCGTACTTGCTCTACTGATCGACCATGCGTTGAGTTGGAACGACCAAGTTCGCCATCGACAAGACGACTTCCCGGTCTTTGATCAGCTTGGTATTTTAGTGGTGGTTATTTGCATCCCAACCTTCGCTCTTAACACTTTCTTGTTAAACAAAAGGCCTCTTTGGTTCTTGGTCCATATTTATCAGCTTATCAAGTAATATTACTAACCCAAATCATGAGCTTTTCTTGGAGAGAATCCACTTAATTTCAGTCCATCGCATTTCAAACACTGTTTCACAAGTGTTAATCCAAAAACTATTTTGTTGGCCGGTCAACTTAAGGGCCAATTAAAATACTTTGCCAAAAAATGGTACCGAATTGGTCAATCTCCATGAGAATTGAAAAGGAATGAATATTAAGAGTAATTGGAAAATGATAATATAAAACAAGAATTGCACTATTTAGAATGAAGTAATTTTCATCTCAGATGTATACATATATTTTTTCTATTTTGTAATTTTTTTAGTTAAGACAGGTGTGTTCCTCCTAGATCATAATCATTAATTTTGGTCTTCTTATTTTAATCATGCTTAGTACTAAATGTAGCATCAAAATGACAAAAGTGGGGCTTGGCCCGGCCCAGTCAAATTTTAATCAAAAAAATATATAAGAAAAATATTATATATATGCATTTATTTATTTAAAATTAATTAAAAATTGTCGAGCCTGGCCAAGCCGGGTGCCCATTTTTATCTAGACATAATGTGTGTGCCATTATTGCATTTTACTTCTTGATTTTGTTACATTACCTGGCGGTTGATTTCTAGAATAAGTCTATGTTGTTATCCCCGCCTGTTTGTTATCACATCGAGATTGGGTGTTCTTGAAGTCGACACTGTGTGCCTGTGTCAAAACAACAATTTGATCAAGACAGTATGTTACTATGTTCTTGCTTTTCAGTACCGTAAGGAAAGCTTGAATTTTGGATGACAAAGCTTGCTTCGATTTGCTTTTGGTGATTTTAAGATACTTCCTATTGAAAAGTGAGCATATTTTTATTGAAAAAAATGTGATAACCTTGTACTTTAATACAAAAATATGTTGTTATAGCCGCAAAATCATCTGCAAATATGATTGAACACATCAGTAGACTTCATATATACGTCATTGGACCAATCTGTAACGTGTCCGAACCCGGGAGGGCAGCGTTCTGTGTCCCAACCACGGAATTGGAACGAACTCCGTGTTCGAACCACGGTTGATCTATTTCACTTATTATCAGTGCTTCCATGGCATTCTCTTATTGTTTCAGCTCCACCTCGATCGTCCGATTCAAGTGCTGCAAACTCTCTGCTGAATACCACATGATGTAAGAGTGGTTAATAGAGGTGGAAAATTTATGAGGATCTATCCCTACTCACCTTTGGTATTCTGAGTTCGTGCTCATCGACCGTGGTCGTTGGCTGAGGAGGTCATTCGTCTTCATTCTTCTCTTTGTCAACTATGGCAGGAACCAGTATAAGTCTTATATATTTATTTTTATGCTTGAGCACGTGCATTTAAGGGTAGTATTACTTCAAAACTCCAACAATTGGTATAAAGACATGTTCTACACTCCTGTGCATCATGTACTGTCTGTTTGTTATTGAGAGAGAGGACGGCAGATTGTCACTGGCCATTTCAAAACTCTCTCGCTCTCGCGCTCTTTCACACTATCTGTCTCTGCATTCCCTCTCTCTCTTGTAACTCTTTAGTATTTTAAAAATAAAATAAGAAGGGGTTGCTAGCGAGGGGCTCTGTCTCCTCCGCCAGCAAACCCCTCTTCAGGTATACGAGAAAGAGACATAGATGGAAGGCCGTTGGGCCCTCCTCGAAGCAAATCAATGGAGTGTGGAAGCCCTTCTCTCTATCACTGATGGAAACCACCCACGAAAAAGGAGGGCATGGGCCACCAAGTGGCAGGCCGGCATTTTTCTTTTTCCATCGATAGCAGTGCCTCCTTCTGGACAAGAGGGAGAGAAGCAGATGAGGAACACATACCCAGGCAGCCTCGCGTCTCTTGCCTTGCGCAGCACAAGCACAACAGACCCCGTCAGGGGCCTTGTCCGTTGTGAAAAAGATGACAAAATGGGGAGGGCCCTTCCTATCATAATGGAGAAGGGGAGGGCTTTTGCCCACCCTTCCGACAGTGTAGGGGGAGTAAAGTGTATTGTTATGTCGTGGTTTATCACCAAAGTGAGGCCGCAATGGCCTCTCACACTTTCTTAGGAAAAAAATATAAAGGGCCTTATTATTAGATTTGTTATTTCAATGTATTGATCAAGCATGAATGGTCACGTATATCTTTTGTCACTTGCATTGCCTAATTCTATTATTTTTTATAGCTCAAGTAATATTCTCATTTTTGATGGATCTAATTCTACCATTGGGAAGAAAGTGTACTGTTGACATTCGGATATATGGATCTATACCTAACACTTCATGTAAATGAGTCTGCCCTTTTAACTAATAAAAAGACAACATATGAGAAAGCAATCTTTGAAAAGTGTGACCGATCTAATCGCTTTCGCTTGCTGGTTCTGTAGTCTAGAGTTGCTAACTCCTTTGGTCCTCTTAGTCCACTTGATTCTATCATTTCCACCTGCTGAATAAGGTTCTTTCAACATCTCTTACAACATGCATAATGATGGATAGACATTCAATGATTTGATGTCCAAGTGTGTTGAGGAAGAAGAGAGATTGAAGATTTAGAATGTGCATAGTGCACATGTGGCTTCTTTCATAAAAGTCAACATAAAATCGGACCAAAGAAGAATGTCATAAAGAAAAGGCTAAAAGGTCCGCTACATGAACATCTAACCAATCTATCATGCCTCAAAAAGGTGTCTCTTCTATGAAGTGCTTCTTC
>NC_045143.1:26155269-26301438 GCF_008831285.2 Nymphaea colorata
CTTTTTCTAAATCTTAAACGAAAAAAATATGGTATCAATTAAACATTGGCATTATTTGGGTCAAATGACTGAAAATTAATAAAGTGCTTATTTGGTAATTAATGATAGCTGGGCCCAATAGCATTCGGCCGACCTTGTATTTTGCATTAAGACAGAACCAATTAAAATTAAAATATAGAGATCTTCCCTAATGACAGAGCCTATTCTGTATAAGGTCACCCACAATTGCAGGTTCATTCAAATTCAATTGAATCATCTTGTGTGATGGTAAGTCCCATGGTGGGGCTACAAGATGGCTGGTGACGCACAAACTTTAGTTATGTTCATGTTAATAACTTCATACATTTCCGGCAGCTACTTCTGCAGTAAAGTGGTTATTTTGTTATTTTGTATAATTAAAAACTGCTTTCAAAAGACCGTGCTCAAACAACTGGTCAACGCAAATGCACTGTGATGGTTTTTATCCACACAAAACAAAAAAATAGCAGATTTCAATTCCTTTATATATATATATATATATATATATATATATATGAACATATGTTGTACTTGTAAGTTTTAGTTACCAGAAATTAATTGTATCGGTTTGTCCTAATTGGATGCAAGGGCCAGTTAATGGAGAAAAATTCGGCTGACTTTTCTTTGAATCTCAGGAATGACTTTTCTTAAACAATGATGACATGCTTTCAGTTTCCAGTCGACCTGGTCGGATCAGGAGCAATGTGCTATACTAGTGCAAGAATGGAACTTGAAGCACTATGTATGCCAGGTGAAGGACATTTGACTCTACTCACATGGGCATGGGCATTATGGAAAGCCGGATCTAAAATTAGTGTCTTGTATGGTCTTATGCATGAAAAATTATGCATGTAGGTGCTTAATAACCAAAATAACATGTCTAAGTAAAAAAAAAAGACTTTTAGAAGGACAAAAAAGGATTTATGAAAAAGTAAATATTCCAAAATATACACTTCTTTATAAAAATAAAAATAAAAAATATTCCAACCCTGCACCGACCTACACGATCCAATATCATTGGACATGCATAGGGGTGTAAAAAGGGAGGCCCAGGCAATCGCCAAAAAGAACTCTTGGGACTAGGAATAAGATTATTTAATAAAATATAGAACTCTGCATTTCAATTATAATTTGATCAAATATCGGGCCGATAACAAAATGTTAAATGATTGTTCCAGCTAAGTTTTGATTCTTTTAACCTAGCAGAGGTTTCGCCACCACCAAAAATTTGTCGGTTAATAATATTTGTGGGTCTTGCATGTGAAACCAAGTCCTTCTCAACCCAATCTGGAACCTTTCACAGTCTTAAGATTGGATAAAATTCACCCAGTGCGTGACTTTTGTAAACATAAGATATTGCCAGTGGCCATACAATGCCTGCTAATAAAAAAGACTTCATCTTTTTTTCTTGAGAAAGAACACCCAACTCATCCATGATTTGTCATCTTTTAACAGGAGAAAGTATATGAAAATAAAGTTGGAAACAGCAGGAGCCTCGGCCTGAACCAAGTTGAAGCAATATTGGATTTTTATTTCAGATTTAGGAAATGATTGTTCAGTCATCTTTGCGTAATTGCATGTCTCACATACTGGAAAATTGTAGACGAGCTTAAGAAACACAGTTTTGAGAATTAGATCAGACAAATGACCCAACCTATAGTGCCATCGGAGTGATTCTTCATTCTTCTTGTCAGCTGGAAGTGCCTTGTTTGTGTTCAAGTTAATGTAGTAGATAGAGCCCATCTCTCTCATAACAATCACCAAGCCTCATCTGGGGTTTCTGGTCCAGCAGAATGACCTTCTTCTTGGAGGAAATATTGAGAAATTTCTGTAACATAGAGCTGTGCTAGATTTATTAACAATGATAAGATCTATGGAACAGATACGATCAGGATCAGTTACAAAGTACAGGGTACGGTTTCCAAACCTCGAGAGCTATCTAAAACTGACCAATCTTCTCTAAATGAGAAAGAAATCATTTCTCCTATCTTCTTCTATAATTCTGCCCAAATCTGTCGTGTAAATCAAGATCCTAAAATCAAGGATCTAAATTGTATAAAGTGACTATAAATATTTGTACTCTCTCTGTGTGGTTATAGAATAGAAGAGAGAGTCTTTGTGTGGATGTAGGCTGATTTTAGCCGAACCACGTTACACCTGTGTGTCCATCTTTTCTTCTAAATTGATATAAGAGCCTGCAACTGCTTTCACCGTGGTCTCCTGTATCCTGCATCTTTCTAGAGCTACGCTTCACCTGTCTAGTGGATATGCATTGTTTGATGCTGGCACCATCGTTTTCCAGCCACTCTCTCTGCTGCGTCTGTTGCGTCTCCTGTTCCTCTTCCTACATCCACAGTTTTTTGCATAACAAGGGAAACCACAGAGCAGCTTGCAGTTTCATGCTCTTTTTTTTTTGGTGAGCAAGTGAAAGCCACCAAGGCCTCCACCGAGGAGCGCACTATTTCACCGAGGAGCATGCTGCTCCTTTTAGTGTTTGAACAAGGGTCTGGCACCGAGTGTGTTGTTTCCTGCCTTCATCGAGGCACGTGCCTTACTTTTGGAGTGTGTTTTTTCCTGCCTTCACCGAGGCACATGCCTTCTTTTTTGTCTAAGGAAGGCCACACTCTTTCCAGCCTTCGCCGAGGAGCATGTTGTTGACTTCTTTTTCTTTGTCTCAACAAGGGAAGGTCATGCTGTTTCCAGCCCTCACCAAGGGAAGCGCTGTTTCCTTTTGTGTTCACATGTTCACCGAGAAGCGTGCTCACAAGGGAGTGCCACCGAGACCTATGTGCCCCTTCAGTCATCCAATCCACCTCCTCAGTCGCCTTTTTTGTATATCAGACACAAATCGTATTGACTGTGCTTGTCAGCTGTTGATTGAACGAGTGAGAAATTTTTAGTATAATATGGCTGCATTGTCCTCTTCTAACACTCCTCGCACTCCTACTCCACCAGGTACACAATGGAATGCTTTCTCAAGTTTGGTTTCAGTCAAGCTTGATCGATCAAATTATCTTCTCTGGCGTTCTCAAATTGAAAGTGTTATGAAAAGTTAAAATTTGATCAAGTATGTTAATGGAAAATGTTCTGCTCCACCTGAATTTCTTGATGAAGCACATACACAAGAAAATACTGCTTATGGTTTATGGTATCATGAAGACCAACTTGCACTAAGTTGGATCAAAGTCACTATGACTCAACCAGTCATGTCACAACCGGTTCGTGTTGGCACGGCTATAGATGCTTGGTTCATCCTTGTAAAATAGTATGCCTCACAAAATAATCTTCGTATTATTCAGCTGAAAAGAGAATTCCAAAACATAAAAAAGGGAGGAATGCCTATGACTGAATGCCTTCAACATATTAGTTTCTGACATGATTCTCTTAGCAGAGTGCAGCACTTTGTCTCAAATACAGACCTTGTTCTCTATACCTTGAATGGACTGAATTCTGAATATGAATCTTTTATTACCACTGTTACTGCATTCAAAGATCTGCCTTCATGGTCTGAATTATATGATATGTTAATTACTCAAGAGCGACGACTTGGAATGCTTTCTTCATCCTTGATGGCTCAGGTTGAAGCCACTGCCACTACCTTTATTGCTGAACAAGGGCATGGGCACGCTTTTATTACAGACCAAGGGTGTGGGTGTGCTTTTATTACTGACCAAGGGCATGGGCATGGCAACTATAATGGGGGTAGGGGTAGAGGCCGTAATGGAGGAAGAGGAAACTATGGAAAAAATAATAATACTAACAAGTCCAGCCAAGGAGTAACTTGTCAATATTTTGGTAGAAGAAATCATACAGCTCGACAATGTTATGATATTCCAAAAGCGTTCTTGGCCATGGCTCTCAACATGGGGAAATCTGATAATGCATCTAGTAGCCGAGAAAATGTCAGCAATACTCAAGACTCAGCCTGGTATCCAGACACAGGTGCCTCCCACCATATGACAAATTCAGAACAAGATAAAGTTATGCAAGGTAAAGTTCCCTATCATGGTTTTAATTCTATTATAGTTGGCAATGGTAGTAAGATGCAAATTAAAAATACAGGGAACGTGTAACTACCTAGGAAGACGTCATCCTTTGTTTTGAAAAATGTGTTGCATGCTCCTAAAGCACACAAGAATCTTATGTCAGTAGCAAGGTTCACCAAAGACAACCAATGCTCTATTGAATTTTCCTCTAATGGTGTTATTGTTAAGAATATGAAAACGAGCAAGATTCTTCACACAGGGCCGCTTGAGAAAGGAGGACTCTATAGATGGACGAGAGAAAAGAAGGACTCTACTGGCGATCCTATCAGTGTTGGAGATGACGATCAATAAAAGACTGCTAATACTTCTTTGGTTTCTCAAAATTCTTACTCAGACATTTAGTTATGGCATTTGCGTCTAGGACATGCTCACTTTCAGATTGGGCATTAGTGCACAAAACAAATGTTCAGTCCAAAGAATTAAAATATTTATGAAGGTTTGTATAACAGCAGGAACACTTTGTGAGTGTTGCATGAATTTGCCCTAAAAATTGGGTCTGATTCAAGAATTATTAATTATATTGCTCCATGAATCTATCCCAATTTTTGAAAGGATTCATGACACAATCATAAAATGTTCACTTAGCCAAACGAGTCCTGCAGGCCTACCTGTTGAAGATAATGTCTCTCTGTCAAGACCAGAAGTTCTTTTTTCTTTGGAGAACTGGAGGGATTGCCGACATCATGCTTGGCCTGTCCTGACCGGCCAAACACTAACACAGCAGCAGATCCAAGAAACTAAACTGGGTCCTTTGATGGTTCAACCTTTGCTTGATTTTTAGATAAATATCTTTGTCATGACAACCATTGCTTTATTTGATGTTTCTCATTTGCTTTCAAGGTGAGCATATTCCCAACCTCATGGCCCCCAGGTTCCTACAAAATAACACAATTTATAAATGTCTATAGATGACCACTCACAAAGCCCCTCAACTCGACCTGACTCTCACCAGCCCCTCAACTCGACCAGTTATGCTATGTTCATCGAAGTAAGCCTGTTTCTGTTTGACTTTGTAACTTTTTGACAAGCTACGCTATGCCCCTCAAGGTAAAGTCTTTTGTGTAACCTGCGCTGAGGCTTTTAAATTCTCTTAGATGGAACATGTTAAGAACAATATTCTGTTTTTAAAAATACAAAATATAAAAGCATCATATTCTTTTTTCAATAAAAGTAACATCGCTTCAATTAATGCCTTCTTTATAGCACAAAGTTTTAATCAAGGAATTAAACATTAAGCAAGTACTATATGTTCTGAATTTTAGCCACATTCACATGATGCCATATTCGACAGTGATCCCAAAATCAGTTCCAAACATGTGTCAGAGATTCGAAAATATGTCGCTAGATACTACAGTCACGATTACTTATTAGAGACAGAATTGTGAGTACTAGCGACTTTTATATGTATTGTGAGAAGTCGGAGGATTTTCTTTCCAAATCCAGAAGATGAAATCCACAAATTTATATATGAGAGTACTTACACGTCCTGTGTTCGAACGGGGAGAGTTACTAAGAGACACTCCGACCATTCAGACAACATCCCTACAATTCATTGCACTCATTGCAACTTCTAAGTGGTCCAAATAAGTAGGCTGTGCAAATGGTTAAAGATTGACCACGCCCTCAGCTTATAAGCTGTTTCAGATCTTACCAACTTTCTGTCCCGTCAAACAAGCTTGAGAAAATAAAAAAACATGGCTTTTAGGTGGTGAACGTGAGGAACATTCACCCAACCTATCGTCTCTTAGGATACAAGACCTACTGTTTTCTATGCGTTAAGGTGTCATCTTTATATGACATCATACTAAAAATGCACCCGCACTAGCACTAAGAGATGTGTAGTCTCCAGGGGCATATGCCCCATAGAACTCACTCTTTGAAATGTTAATCTAGTATTGAAGTTGCATCACCTGTGTCCAGTTATATGGAGTAGCCCCACCCCATTATGTCAACTCCCCATGGTCATTACTTGTGCCCTATAAAAAAAAAGAAAAAAAAATTCTGGCTTCGCCCTGCCCTCAGGCTATGAATCATAACTTTGTTGGATAAATCTAACTTGGACTTGTTCTCCTAATTATATGTTTGAACTTGTCCTTGGGGTTTTTGTGAATCTGCTGCAAAAAAGAAGGTAAATTCATGAAACACCTTTTAAAATATCTAATAAATCTAACTAATTTTTGAGTTAAATGCTCAGAACAGTAACATTAAAAGTTGGGTCGACCTTTGGGCTTTTTTTCCCTTTCATTGGAGGGGCTTTTAGTCTTTTTCTTGCTAGTTCATAGTCATTATGTCACGCCAGGCTATGTCACCTGAGGGCAAGGTGTGGGTGCGGGTGCCCAAGTGGCACATCCTAAAAAATTTAGATGTGACGGTGTGGCGAGGTTATTTTATTATTATTATTAATAATTTATTATATATATAACAGAATAAGCATATATATATTATTATTAAAATTTAGTTATTAATGTATATAACATACTTGAATAATTGCATTGCATAGGAAAATATCATAACAACATATATTATATAAGTAATTTAATAATATGACATTCTAACTGGGCTTGAGTGTGAGTCGGAACTGCACCCATGTCCGGTACGCACCCGATTCTATGCAACTCCGGTGCGGGTGACTTAGGGGCTAGGTTATCTATAATAGCATGGGACATGCTTTGTCCTGCTTGTGTTTTCGTTTCTTCATTGTTCTTTATAATAGTTTCGATCATAGAAAAAAGATAAAACGTCTTCACGTTTTAAACATTGAGGTTTTCTTAAGAAATAATACAATGACTTTGAAAAAATAAGAAAAAAGGGATAAAAAGAAAAAAATTTAAAAATCCTAAAAATGTAAAATAATTGATCATCTACTAAAACAAACATCTAAAAAATAAATAGAAAGGCCACAAAAAAAAATTGAACTGTGGATTCTAAATCGACTGATCGTGAAAGTATAACATGCAAGTTCTATTTACCAATAATGTTATTCCCAGTTCCATGAGTTATTTTAGGCGATGGCCTCGGCCTTCCTTTTTATACCCGTACCAATGTCCAATGACATCGGCTCATGCCGGTCAATGCTGACTTGTGTACCTTCCAGTCAAACAGTGCCGAACGGGTCATGCGAACTAGTCTTTTCTTCAGAAAACTAAACTGTGGAACGAGTGGTTGCTCATTCTGTTCGACCAGTAGTTACCTATCAAAAAAGCAATCCAAGAAACTGGGCTGGGTCCATCAATGGTCCAGCCATCCTTCTTGATGCATATATGGCCGTCTAAACCCAGTTCCTACTCATTATCACTTCATGTTTCTCAAGTGCCTTGCATGTGGTCATATGCCCATCTAAACCCATTTCCTAGAAAATAAGATGATAACGTATATAATACTCTAATTTAGATGAGTAGGAGGTCATCCCACGATCCAAGTGAAAGCTGAAGCTACTCTTTCCCCTTACTCCCAAGCCCACCGCTGTGTCATGCAAGCAAGTGGAGCCAAATGTCCAACAATTAACAGCCAGACGACCAGACCTGAGGGCACTTGCTGTCTTCCAACTGCTGTCTCTCTTCCGCTGCTGCTGCCTTCTCTTGCCGGCTGCTGCCTCAGACACATCCATTGCCTTTCACCTTCTCTCATTGCTGCTGCCTCAGACGCATCCGTCGTCCCTCTTGCTCTTGCTGCAGCTCCTGCTCCCGCCTTCACGCCAGGTACCCCTTCATGCCAGGTACCCCTTCGGCCTTCCTTTCTTCTTCTCTTTGTTGTTCTTCTTCTTCCTCCTCCTCCCAACTGATTTTTCCCAAATAAAACCTCCCAGAAATCACTGTTGCTGCCTTCTCTCGCCGCTGCTGCCTCAGACGCATTCATCGCCTTTCCCCTTCTCTTGCTGCTGCTGCCTCAGATGCATCAGTCGTCCCTCTTGCTCTTGCTGCAGCTCCTGCTCCCACCTTCACGCCAGGTACCCCTTCGGCCTTCCTTTGTTCTTCTCCTTGTTGTTGTTCTTCTTCTTCCTCCTCCCAACTGATTTTGCCCGAATGAAACACGCCAGAAATCACTGCTGCTTCTTTCTCACGCTGCTGCTGCCTCAATCACCATCAACGCTCATATTCACTGCTCTTGAGGGACTGTTTGATACCTCCTCCTTTCCCCTTCCACAAGGTTTACAGGTCTTCTCGATCTCCCTCTCTTTCTCTCTGCTGCTTTGTGGCATAGCCCCTTTTTCTTCTGTGAGTTTTTTAGAGTTTTTTTGCTGAACTATGTTGCATTGATGATGTATTTGACAGAATAAAGGGTATGATTATGTGCTTGATTACAATGAGAAATAGGTTTTCCTATTCACATGCAGAGAAGTAGATGGCAGGTGGCAGAGTTCTCTGGGCTTGGAAGCATAAGTTTTTGGGATGGTAAAACATGGGGCATGTTTGATAATTTTGCATAAAAAAGAATTCTTGTGTTTTATGTTCTGGTCATTGCATTCTATGCATACCGTATTGAATAATTTCATGTTAAAGGTAACCAGCCTAACTCCTAGCATTCTTTTCCCTAACCATCCTTGTTTCTTTTCTGCATATCTTATTGAATTATTTCGTGTTAAATGTAGCCAGCCTAACTCCTAGCATTCTTTTCATTCGGGGAAGATGTCCAGAGCAAATGGTCTGCACTCACTCGTCGTCCATTAGACTATTAAGCATCCATCATTTCCTCTACACTTTTAAGGGTAGCTTGGCAACATGAACATTTGGCAAAACATTTGGCACAACACCATAACAGCTTACTTTCAAGGGTTTAAGCATAGACTCTCGAGCCAACATGTACCTAAAGTTCATTTCAAATTAAAGAGTTATTGTGTTCTAAGTTTAACATATACACTATTCGAGTAACTAACATATATTCAAGTATAATAATGTAATTGGTGTGCCACTGCTCGTGACATCAAATAGGTAATTTTTCGCTGGGAAACAACAGAGGGATCCCCTCGTTTTATTGAGATATAAAATAGGTTATTAAATATACATTGACAGTAATTAATCCATTGTCTATATCACTGATTTCTAGACACTAACATTGCAACACTTTGCCAGGGAAAGACTCATAGTGGCTGAGGACAGTAGCTAGTCATGTAAGCAGTTCGGGCATCGTTTATAGGGGATTGCAAGCATATTTTTGTGTTGATGCACCGTTTTCTGCAATCCAAGCAATGTTAAAGTGATAACATTTCAATATTTTTGTTTTGAAGGCTTCCAATGACAAACTGGTAAGAAGCATAGACATTTTAACATATTCATTTTAAAATATTCTTTAGTGGTCGTTTGGCAGTTGATACACTTTGTGAGTGTTTCATAAATCTATTCCAAAGTTTTGAGCTGATTCATAAAGCATCCCATTCGTCAAACAATTCCTTAGAGGTTGTTTGATTGTCGTCCTATATGATAGAATGGACTGGACGTCCTGTATACCAGTGTCCTGTTCTTATGGACTATGGTGTTCTTTGTCCAGAATTTTGATGGTCATAAAACAAAACACCATGCCCTTTTGTCTGACATTTGTCTTTCTTATGTTTTTCCTGTTTGTTCTGTCTGTCCTAATGGCATTTCTCTCTCTCTCTCTCTCTCTCTCTATATATATATATAATATATATATATATATATAATCAGCTTCATTTTTAGACTGGTTTTTCAGGGTTATTTTCTCTCCTTAAGATCCCACTAATCTTTAAAGCAGAAGAGAGTTATGAAGGAAGGAAAAGAAGGTGAGAAAGTAGAACTAAAAAATGAAAAGCCAGTATCTCAAGAAACCTATTGCACTCGTTTCTTTTATATAATTAAAATTCATTGTTATGTATCCTCGTTGTCATTTGTTTACTACATAGAAAATGTGTCGCACCAGCTGTTATGTATGTAAATTATATATTTATTTAGTATGTAAAACATCAAGAGGGCACAAATAACAAAAAACGTTCTGTTCAAGGGTCATACGATCTTCACTAAATTATATTCTTGATTGTAAAAAAAACATTATAGCTGGTGTGGGCAATTAGCCACACCAGCCCACAAGATCAGATCCCTAGTGAACAAATACAACCACAACTACAAAACAAGCTATTGGCAACGACCAATAACCTTATTTCCATTGCCAATACTCATCCCCTCGCAAAAACCAAGACTCGCCCTTGTCCTTTGTAGTGTAGCAAAAAACTTTTGGCTAGGCTAATGGTCGTTGTCAGTAGCCTCAGATCACCTGCCGATGTTTTAGAAGTGCAAGGACAGGGAAGCCTGGGCATCGGGCCCGGGTACCCGGTACTTGGCTTGATACCGGGCCTGAAAGACCAGCCTAGGTCGGCCTAATGGGGCCCGATTCGGCCTGATTAATTTTTTATATTATTTTTATTTAATAATAATATATATATCATTATTAAAAATGTGTTTTGTATTTAAATTTTTTAATTTTATATTTAAAATATATATATTTTTAATCGGGTCGAGCCCAACCTCGGGTTTTGGGCATTGACTCGGGCCCAAGCTCGGGTTTGGGGGGTCAGGTGCCGGCCAGATGTCGAGGCCTAGGGGCAGGTCATTCCCAGCTTTTATACAATGATGTGCCCATGTTGAGAAAACTGTTGCAAATCAATATAGGTTAGAACAGGAACCTTCTCCAAAGATCAATTAACATAATTTGTCTCCACTCAGCAAGTAAATTGGGCAATGGTCATAAACCAACGTACTACTTATTTATGGGAGTGCCTCACGGTCTCCTCCCTTCCTTAATACTCTCTTGATGTATAAGGGCATGACTGATTGTATTGACAAAATTATTATCAAAATAAAAAACGTTGGTTTCTCTTGCTCGTGGATGCAGGCTGCAAAGCCAAACCACGTAAAACTGGTGCAGCCTCTTTTTTCTCTATCATCCTTATCTTTCATTAAATCTCAGTCTATCATGGTATCAAAGTGGTAAAAAGATCTTCTAAGGAAAAATCTTCAAGCTTCAAGCAGTGAGTCATTATGGAACAAGAAAGGGAAAAAAGGAATGACAACGGTGAAGCCACCATCATTCAAACCAGCGATGGATCAATGCACAAGATTGACGTTCATGAACAAGGTAACCCCAATCTCAAAATTACTCGTACGTTGCTCAATGATTTCAACTACTTGCCTTGGTCTAAGGCTGTTACACGATTTCCTAGTGGGAAATCCAAGTTAGATTATATTGATGGTAGTACAAAGAAACCACCCATTAACGATCCAAAATACAAGGAATGGAGGTCCACCAATGACACTATAGCATCTTGGCTCATAAAATCTATGGAGCCCAAGATCGCAGCCAGTTTCACCTTCCTAGAAACCACAAAAGAAGTTTGGCAAGGTGCCAAAGATCGTTACGGTGAGCAGTATAATACGGCCCGTACGTATCAACTAGCACAAAAGAAGGGCAGCTTGAAAAAGGGGACGTCATCTTTTAGTGAGTACCTTGGTACTTCTAAAGCAATTTGGGATGAAATGGATATTTATATATCATTGACTTCAGATCTTACTCAGGCCAAACGTCAACGTGAACAGGAGAGTATCTTTGAAATTCTAGCCGGACTGCCTAATGATTCTGAGTAGCAACGTGGTCAAATACTTATGGCTCACGAACTGCCTTCTCTAGCTTCTCTTTTTTCCTTGCTTATGCGTGAAGAGTCGGCATAAGGCTATGGATATGCTGGCTGATGGTTGTCAAGAGACACATAATGAAGACAAAATGGCCTTTACAACAAGCAATAGTGCCCATGTCACCAATAGTGAGAGGTCTATTGAACACAAATGTGAGGACTCTAGAAAAGTTAAATGTACTCATTGCAAGAGGAATGGTCATTCTCGAGACTCTTGCTGGTTCCTTCATGGGAAACTAAACAAAAGGCAGAATTCAGCATATAGAAGCATGGGTCGCAGTCAAGACAAAAGGGAAAGCAACTCTAGCCAAGTGAATCCGGCCATCTCCTCATCGGAAAACCAAATCATGCTGGATAAACTGGCTGAAATGATAAAAGTCTTCAAGTTCAAAGGACAGCCGGCATCTCAATTACATTAGGCGGCAAAGGTACAAGCGAAACAAGTACGACCCTTACTATGGTTAATAACATTGAGGGTAAGGATTTGCAATGGGTAGTTGACTCAGGGGCCACAGATCACATGGCCAATAAATCTTTTTTCTTAAGTTCATATGTTCATTCTAGAGATATTGGTCCTCTTGCCACTCCCAACGGGCTCCTATAACTGTGAAAGGATTAGGTAACATAGATTTTTTTAACACAAGTTACACTAGCAAGGTGCTTGTTATGCCTAAGCTTACTACCAATCTTCTATCGGTTGCAAAAATGACTAAGGAGTTAAATTGCAATGTAGTATTTTCTGCTATTCATGTCATTTTTCAGGATCAGATGACTCAGAAGATGATTGGTGAAGGACAACTTGTCAATGGACTCTATCAAATAAGAACCATGAATCATGCACTGAATGTAAATCATGTCAACGATGGAAATATCTGGCATCAAAGAATGGGTCATCCATCTTCTAGAGTTTTAGATTACTTATTTCCTAATCTGTGCTTCAATTGTAGAGAGTGTGGAATATGCAAATTTGCTAGAATGACTAGACCTAAATTTACATTATTTGATTCCATTATCCAAACACCATTTGATTTGATACACTCTTATGTTTGGGGCCCTACGCCTATTGATTCTATGGATAGATTTTGTTACTATGTGCTGTTTATTGATGATTTTTCTAAGTCTACATGGGTCTATTTTATGAAAAATAAGTCTGAAGTGCTCTCTCACTTTTAAACCTTTTATAAAATGATTGAAACTCAATATGCATTAAAAATAAGTTTGTGGCTGATGCACATGAAGCTAATAATGAGACTCATGCTGAGAATGAGTGCCCCACAAATGATCATGAACTTGCAACAACTACTGAAGATGTAGAGAACAAGCCAACACTTATCAGAAGATCAAAAAGGATTAGGCGAGCTCCTTCACGACTAGTTGATTATGAAACCTACCCAATCAGCAAGTATGTGTCGTACAATCAAATTTTTGACCACCCTGCCAAGTTCGCTAGAAATCTTGATAGCATTCAGGAGCCCAAGTCCTTTCATTAGGCTTAAGGTGATCTTAATTGGAGGAAGACTATGAACAAAGAGCTAGAAACTCTAAGGTGAAACAAAACTTGGGAAGTTGTCATTCCTCCAAAGAGCACAAGCATAGTGGGGTGCAAATGACATTATACAGTAAAATACAAAAGCGATCGCACCTTGGACAGATACAAGGCTCGTCTAGTGGCTAAGGGGTTCACACAGACAAAAGGGTTGGATTATGAAGAAACATTTGCACTTATCGCAAAGATGAATACATTGAGAATGTTTCACTCTATTGCTTGCAACTTGAATTGATGTCTTCATCAGTAGATGTCAAAAACACCTTTTTACAAGGAAAACTCAATGAAGAAATTTGTGTCTTTACCTCCCGGTCATCCAGATGAAAGGAAAGGAAGAGTCTGCAAATTAAATAAGCCATATATGGCTTGAAACAATCTCCTAGACCTTGGTACATAAAGTTGGGTCAGGCATTGGAAAAAAAGGGTACCACAAATGTCACAAGACAATAGTTTATTGTTAAAAAATTGAGAGAACATCACTGTGTTCTAATTACGTGGAGACATAGCGTGGCTGGAAACGATGCATTGAAAAAAACATTCACATAAAGATTGAAAATCAAATACTTCTTGGCATTGAAGTGCTCAATCTCATAAAGGTATCTTGCTATGTCAAAGAAGTATGCATTAGATATCTCAAAACATTGGTTTCTCTTGCTCATGGAGTAGGCTGGAAAGCCGAACCATGTAAACTGGTGCAGCCTCTTTTCTCTCTATCATCTTCTTCTTTGATTAAATCTCAGTCTATCAATATAAATCTGAAAATTTACATGGATAAAAATGATAGATTCAGATTAGACATCCCTACCAAGTCTGAATTAAGAATTGTATTTATAAAAGAAGGAATCTTAAAATTTACTTGTTTCCACCATTTTTCCTCCTGTTCTACTTCAAACTTCCCAACCATGGAAAAATGATGTATTTGATGTAATCCAAGCAAGGGTTTCCTTCAACAATGTTGCGCGGCAGTAAGCTTCTTGATTTCCACATAACTTCTTTCTACAAGATCAAAGAATACATCAGTTTTCGGCATAAAGAAGCTAAGCAGCCTCAATAGACAGACAAGCTTCTACCAGAGAAGAAACTAATCTAGTATGCACCTTAAAAGGACAAGCTTCTGTGAATCGATCATGCCACAGTCTAGATCTTGATAACCTCCCTCCTTCTGAGCACATCTGTGCTATAGACCATAACTATCAATCTGATGAGATGACTCAGATGTTCTCTAGAAAAGAAATTATCTCTTGATCAACTAAGTCAATACCAGCTTCATGCCATCAAGGGACAAAATGCAAGTTCCTACTAAAAGTGACTTGATACTAATGAAACTACAAGAAAAGGAGGAAATTTGGAAATTCAAACTGTTACAGTCTTAAGGTATTAGAAGCAAAGTAGTTTACAAAACAAATCATGAGAATATATATTGTTACATTAAAGAGAGGCAGCTCTTTGCAAGTGCACCATGTCTCAAACAGCAACTATGTGTTTCAACAACTGTACTAAGTAGATTACACCTGTGACATGTACCTTGTTTCCAATAGCTATAGGTGTGCCATCAGTCTTAAGAATAATATTTATAATTTCACCACTACATTCTACTTGTTGAGTGCATTGGCCCCCTGTAACAACATTCTAGAAATAAAATCAGCATTAACCCAATAGAAGATATACCAAGATAAAATCGAGAGAAAGGATTAAGTAGGCCAAGTAAGGTTACTAAAAACAGCAAGAAGGCAATGTGCAGTATAAAAGCTATAAGCCCAACAGATCTTCGACGCTCCATGAGCAGCAATTAGGGCACAGACATTAGCAAAGAGGAATTCTTACATCCATAGTAGTGCTACATAGTAATAAGACTATGAATAATCATCTTAGCCATGTGTTGCAGGAGGAAGGCCTTGAAGTTGTTCAGTACAAGGTGCATATCAAAAAGTACAAGGTCATAAAATTCTAAATAAATAAGTAGATTCCATTGATTTTCAAATAAATATGTTCATTCATACAAAGTATGTGGAATGGATCAAAGAGAGTGGGTCTTACAAAAGCTTTGAATGCTGGACGATGTGCAGCCATCTCATATATAGAGAAATCTGCAAAACCATATCCAAAGCCTATATTAAAAAAATTAGTACAATTATCATATAAAGGTATTGGCCATCATGGAAAACACGGGAGAGAGAGAAGAGACCAAATATCAGATTCGAAACCATATTGAAAGGCTTATTATAGATTGTATGAGAGTGTTATAAGATTATATAGGTTAACCACAATCTACTAAAACCTTTTTCGAGGACCCAAAGGAATTAATCACAAAAGGTATGCAAAACACAACGAGCAGAAGCTATGGTTAGAAAACATGCTTGAAATGTAGAATGATTTGTAACTGCACCTACTAAAAACCCTTGATATTCTCTTTGACTTAGCAATTACTTACAAGACACACTATTAGAAAGGTGACTCGTAAAAGATGGTA
Organism: Nymphaea colorata; assembly: GCF_008831285.2. Lineage (NCBI taxonomy): Eukaryota > Viridiplantae > Streptophyta > Magnoliopsida > Nymphaeales > Nymphaeaceae > Nymphaea > Nymphaea colorata. The sequence goes on from NC_045143.1 coordinate 26,170,989, forward strand.
GAGACATTATGGAGGATGACCACCATAGCATATGCAAGATAGCATGTGTATAAAAATATAAATAAACGTGCATTAAAAGATAGATATAAATACGTAAACAAATAGCTATGTGTATACATAAATAAATAGAGAACTAATGTCAGTATCACTTCAAATAATATGTCACCTTTTGAGTCTTTGACAACTTTGAAGAAACCAAATGTCAAATTAGGACTCGTGTGTAAAAAAAAAAGTGTAGCAATGCTGCCAAACTACCATACTCACAAATAACATTTCGGAGTTTTAAACGGCAAGGGTTTTCTTGGATATAAAATGGAAACCTTGAAAGAAAAGGGAAAAATATAGTAAATTTTCATAAAATTAAGAAAACAAAAAATAGGAAAAATAAAATAAATGAGAAACTAATAACACAAACATCAAAAGATAAGTAGATTTGCAACAAATAAAAACTAGAAAATGAAAAAACGTTTGGCATTGAAAAAATGAAAAAATGTTTTAACGTTCGTTTTTTTGTTAAACGTGTGTTTTTTTGTTTTAACGTTTAAAAAAAACACATTTTTTTCAAAAAAACACGTTTTTTTAAGTTTTAAATGACAATTTAATTTATCATGTTCTTTGTGACACTACAAACTACTTATATGTATCCACACCATTACCCACTGCTCTTCCAAGATAATCCAAGATGCCCTCTATTGTTCCTTGCAACACCACCTTTCAAATCAAATAGAACTTGAACATCATATTTGAAAAGAATTAACATGGCATTATTATGAGAACAGTTTCACACAGAAGAAACCTCAAAATGATTGAATGTGGTCAGACTAAGAGAAATGATATTGAAAGATATACAAAATGTGTCATTTCTAATATTCTAACATTTAGATCCACAAGAGGGTGGGGGGAGGGGGGAGAGAGCTAAACCTACAATAACCACGAACACACAATTATGACCAAATAAAACCCCGTTGTACTTATAGGTGACAAAAGTATAGAACTTTTGTTCCTATAATAAACAATTCATTTCTAAGTGTTGGATTATATTCATGGCTGGACTCGATGTTAAAAACTCAAATTTTTCAACATCAGAATTGGAGCAATGTCAAAATTTTACAAAAAAATACGAAAAAATGCAATTTCAAAGCAAATTTCGAATCTAAAGAACAATTTAAATTCAAATCATGAATTTGACTCGTGACACGAATCCTAACATAGGATTATGAGTCCAAACTGGATTCGAATTAGAATTTGAAATCCCAATCCAATTACCAATGTCATTTGAAATCCATATCCGATTGCAAAATTCAAATTTTGATTTAAATCTGAGAATTACATCTAATTCGGTCTAGAATGATGTGTGGGACCCACATGTAGTGCCACCTAGGTCATGTGGTCAAAAGCCCCAAGGGGTTACGCACTTCTTCTTTTCAAAAATATCTCCTCACAGTTACTTTACTCAGTCAAAGTACAATTTAGCTCAATCAAGATCTTTCCTAACTCAAATTCATCAAATTATCTCAATCAAATCAATATCAGCTTGCAGATGAGCTTCGACTTTGGTTATTTGGTCAAATTTGACTAATTTAGACAATTGTGCCCTTCTATAATCAAATTGAGATTTCAGAACTTAAATTGGGATTTTATGAAAGGAAAATGTACATTTTAATTTGTCAAATATATAAATCAAAAAATTGAAATTCAATATTTAAAACCAAATTTTGATTCAATTGAGATCCATTTTCAATCAAATTATGGACGAAAATACCTTTTTAAGCCAAATTTAATAAAATTTTCAAAATTTATTCAAATTTAAATTCAATTGTTATAATTCAATAACATTTAGAGCTTAGTATTTTTGAGGTCTTCATCAAATTGCTGCAGCAATGAGCTAGAAGGAAAAGCCAAGGAGGAGAAAAAAAAATCATCCAAGCCCCCTTCCCTCTCTCTCATTTCCTTCTTCACCTTCCCTATTCTCTTTATCGATTTTGCCAAGTTAGGTTGCTTAAGTGAACCTTACTTAGGATTTTCATGGTGAGAAGCTCTCTCTTCCCCACTGCAAATTCCAACAAGTAAGCCATTCTTCTTCTTACTTTGCTAAGCTTGAATCCAAGTTTGGATTCTTGCTTAGGATTGCTTGAATTAGAAAACAAGCAAAGAGGAAGATCAAGCATCAAGACCGACCATAAAGTAGGTAATTCCAATCCATTTTTCTTCTATTTCAGTTTCTTGCTATTTATTTTTAATTCCAGCACTCATGGGAAGGATTTATTTTCATATTTTTCATGGTTGGAATGACGTCCAGCTAAAGAAAAAGCCACGAATCAAATGTATATATCAACGCATGATGCATGCATGAATCAGTGATTTCCACGTGAGAAAGAGGTTTGCTATAGTATATATAATATAAATGCCAATTATGGATGGACACATTCTTATAAAAGTGATCCACCTTTGCATGGTGAAATTAAAGATGAACCAGCTTGAGTGTTCTCTTATTTCCTTTCATTTAAAAGTCATTTTAATTTGTGTTTTTTTTATTTTAATTGATCAAGGGCGGTAGAGGGGATTAGAAACCAGTTTTCAATCTCCCTACGTAAAGAAACCCAGCCATTAATCATCATGATTCATAGGCCATGTGATCCCTCGTTAAACTTTTCATTTGGAGGGATAACGTGTGCATATATATATATATATATTTAATATATATGCACGTGCGATCTCTTGATTAAGAGTCATGCTTTTCTTTTAAAATCAGGTTGAAACATGTTTTCAAGTTGATTTTAAGAAAAGAAGATCATTCTGTTGATTTTCATAGTGCGAAGGTATGAAATCGCTTTCATTTCATCTTAAAGTTTTGCTTAATTCCAGCAACTCATACACAAAGTGTATGTAATTTGCTGAAATTAGATCATACTTTACAGGGGTTGGTTTAGAAATTTTAAAGTTTACATGCTTGACATGCTAATGTTAAGCCACAAAGTGGCTATGTCTTGTAGAACAATAAAAAGTTTTAATCCTATCTAATCGGCTCTCTAAAATTCCTTTTAGAAATTGTTGATTTCATTTATCAATTTTCAAACTTACATGAAATTGATTATATTTCAAGAACAATGTAAGATCATACTTAAGACCCTAATCTTTATATCCCCTAAAGAACAAAATCAAAAGTGTTTTAATAGTCCAAGAAATGGATGGATTTTTTAGCACAAGAATTTGGAATTTAGCTTGATTTTGGGGAGAAAGAAAAGTTATTAGAATTCCATGACATGAATGAGAGCATGTGGCACATGCTTTTTGCCGACTTGGATGTTTAGTTCACATGGAGTCAAACTGAATTTCATCATTTTCTAAGAGTCAAACACTCTTATAATCAATATTTAATTTTAAATCATTTAAATTGGAATAAAAATCTGATTTTTATGGCAATTTTGAGGAAAATAGATAATAGCCACGTTTCCCCAATATTTAAAAGGTGGATTTCATCTTCATTTGCCTAAATTTTAATTCTTTTGAGATTCTCATCCATGACACAAGTTTATAGACTGCTTCTCTAACTTGTGCTTGAGAATATGATAAGCACATTTAAAGAAAGTCCTATATTTTAATTAAAATCAATCTTTAAGTGTATATTGTATGATGTGTGATTTCATATGAATAGACTTTGAGAGATTATGAGAGAGGTGAGCATGAATGTTTCAAATGAATGAACTTTGAGAGATTATGAGAGAGTGAAGAATCTATGTCTCATATAGTTTCGTTTGTATTTCGCACGTTCACACTCACTCAAAGTCAATAGCACCACATGCATCTTCTCAAGAAATTAAGCGATTCAAATTTGAGTTGCAAAAAAATGGTGACCATGTCATATTGCAACAAGAATTTGTGAACTTCACTTAACTTTCAAAGAAAACACAAGCAGTGCATTAATAATCTTGGCCAAAATATATTTAGAAAACAACACGTTTTGTAATAATTTGGAACCTATGTTTCATCACAAGAATGAACTCTACCTAACTAAAACCCAAGTTTCTAATATTTTATACCAAATCACACGATTTGGCAAAAGAAAATTTTTCTTGCTAAGGTTACTTAGCCATTTTCCCAAAAATTGATCATAAGATGTTCACAATTTCAATCCAAAACTCATCTTCAGTTCACAACAAAAAAGTTAATTTCAATCTTCAAAATCCCCAATTAAAACTATTTTCAAGAATCATGGATTTCAAAACAAATGGCACAACAAAGGTTTTCAAATCAACTTGAAAACCCTCCAATCTTCAAATAACATACAAAAAAAAAATCATTTTCCAAGGAATCTATTTTTGAATACAAGTTCAAATCACTTATTCAAGATGAACTTTGATTCTTGAATCCAAAACCTCAATGCACAAGCATATAGGATTTGCATCAATAACTTGTACATGGTCTGAATAATCCTTAGTCCTTGGTCCAATTACCCCTGTGAAAAGCGGCAGGAATGGTTGGACCTCGTACCGACGGGCAGATCCCTTTCTCATGAATTTTTTTTTCAAAATTAATTAAAAAAAATTGCTGATTGTGCATTCAACGCCCTCGAGGACAGGGTAGGGGCCCGTCATCGTCTGTCTAAAGATTTATTGGATCATATACAAGTTGTGTGGGATATCAATTGCACAGAACTTTCATGCATACCGGCATCATGTAGTAAACATTGAGGAGATTCCATGAACCCCCTTTTACTTCAATTTGTCATACCATCCTCAATTTAGGAGTTGTATGAAGCCCATGTATGCTCTCAAATCTTTAAATCTATCTTGTAGGAATTTATGCAACAGCGCCATCTATTTTGCATCTTCTCATGAGTTTTTTTTTTAAAAAACAAATCCTTACCTACATCATATCTCAGTCACTCAGTTTTCGGGCTATTTCTAGGACATTAGTCTAAGATATAGCCTTATAACTGGACCACCCAATTGGACTAAAAAGTCCCCTGATTAGTACCAAAATGGACAATAGTCCCGATATATCGATGGGTGAACAAGGAGATTGGAGAGCCCAAATCTAGAGAACCCTTGGAGGAGTCTATGCTAGTACCATATATTTGGTATATAGGTATACATTGAACTTGGGATAAATCAGGAACAATTTACCCATTTATTCTCCATAGGTTCCAAGATCAATTTTCAAAACAATGCATATAGGCAAAAGTCCTAGGGAATGCATTATCAAATTTTCATTAATTGCTTGTTTGAATGCATGAGATGTGATGTTTTACAACGCCTCCAAACCCATGTCCAATGCCAAAACTCTTCTCAAGTTTCTATTGGGTCAATTTATGTCAACATCTAATACTTTCTTTTGTCCAGATAAACTCAGAAAGCATTTTCCCATATGACCACATCCTATTCGGGTCATGTCAAGGGCGATCTGGATTTCGCATCATCCCAAATGGAGTCTACCTACCTCAGTAGTATCATTAATTGTACCCAACTTTCCGATGTATGTTGTCGGGCCACTTAGAAGATTGTGGTCTCGAAGAAGCAGCCAGTCTTGCCATGCAACCTGTTAACAACAGTCTAATTCATGTGATTGTTGAAAGATAGAACCCAAGAACCAGCACATTCTGGTTCACATGGAGTGAAATGACAATCACTCTAGATGGGTTTTCTAGCATTATGGGTTTGCCAGAGCCAAAAGGTGATCCAAGAGGACCAATTGAAGACCAGTTCCTTGTGAACCAAGGTCAAGTCAATACTCTAGAAGTAGTCTGTAAACTCACAGGAAAACGAAGCTGGCCCTTTCTAGAGAAAGATGGACATCAATACCTCCAACTACACGAACTTGGTGAAGCATATTTCCAATATGTCAACCCTACTTTACTATCTAGAAGTGTTGCAGACAAGTACAAAAACTCCAAGGTGACTTGTACCGCGGATCTCATCTTCTTCAACAATGAAAAACACATAATGTATTTTCGCACAGCTTGCCTCTTCAAAAAATGGGGGCATGTCAAAGTCTGTCACACAACTATAGCAATGGCAGCCTTAGAATTCCTTTACCGAGAATTGACCAAATTTTCAATTGGGGATACGGATTTGATAGAAGGATGTGTTCTTCGCACTACAAGCATGGTTCTACAAACACATGGGGCCACAATCATGCCATTTTAAAACAGAGACGGTCAATTATCCAGTATGGGGTACTATCATAGGAAGATAGAGGAAGTGGATGACTCCACCATCATTTGGAACTTCTTTGATCGATACACCTACAACCCAGTAAGAGGACCATGTGTTTGTAGAATGAAGTCCACCATCTATCCTTTTGTCCTAGATCATCATGTCTAGTTCATTATGGTTAAGCAAGCCAAGTTTTGTCAAGTTGTGTTGAACGTTATCAAGTCTTATCAATCTCATTATCCTTTCAATTTGCAATCAAAATTTGCTATTTTGTCATTTATATAAATTATCTCTCATCAATTCAAATCCTAACATTTTTAATTTTTCTTCTTACAAAGTGAACATCTGTTTTATAGTCGAGACTAGAGGCCAATAAAGACGGAGGATGGAAATGGAACCAGAATAAGCTTTCATGGGAGACAAGGAAGAAGAATCCTCTTCAGAAACACTTCCCAAGACAAAAGCAAATGATCCGAAATATGAATAATATAAGAAATTCCAGAGATACATTATCTTGTTTAATGAAGAGCAAGCCCAGGCAGAGAAAGCCAAGAAGAAAGGGAAGAAAACGAAGAAATCTTCGTCGAACAGTTTTGATTCTTCTGAAGATGCTACCATAGAATCCAGTAGTAAGGAAGAACGAAAGACTCCCTAGAAAAAGAAGAAAGGGGAATCCTAGAAAGAAAAAATTTAGGAAGTTGAAAAGAAGTTGAACAAAGTTCAACTTAAAGGCAAGAACAAAAGGAATTTCACCTGCAAAGATTTCTATGAAAGTTTTGAAAACGATAAGCACATAACAAATTTATCAAATTTGATGGCCATGGAGACCCAAAGGCACATTTGGCCATCTTCTTCGCGGAATGCTATAAATTTCGCTACAATCATAAAGCTCTCTTTCAATGCTTCGAAGGAGCTTGGAAGGAATTGCAGCAGTGGTACCGGGAGCACATCAATCCAATTGAATTGAAAAATTTTGACAAACTAATCAACCTTTTCATCAACAATTTGACACAACCACTGAGGAGCCTCATTTCTAATGCTCCAATCAAATCTTTCATTGATCTTACTAAAAGAGCAGAATGCAACGAAGTAGGGATTGAAAATGGAGCTTTTGATGTTGTCATCCCAATAAAGGTTAGAGAAGATACAAAGAAGAACAACAAGAGTCAAAATGCTCCAGCCAACATTATATCCAATGCCGCCACCATCAAAAAAAGAAAGGGCATACTATTCTGAGAATAATGGAGTAGCGGACAAAGTAGCAGTAGCAGCGGCCCTAAGAACAAACATCCTGGATTGAGACACGACAAAAAATTCACCCTATTAGAACATAGTTACGAAGAAGTCATGCACATGCTGATTGAAAGAGGCACTCTGTTCCTCCCAAAAGTTTCCAACCCTCGACCAATGATAGGAAAAAACAAAGAACAGTTCTACAAATTTCATCGTGCTCTAGGACACAATACAAAAGATTGTCTTGTGCTCAAAAATATTGTGCAACATGCAGACAACATAGAAATCATCAAGGAGTTTAGTGAACAACTGGATATCCTCAAAAACTCTTTTCCTAAACATGAGAAAGGACCAGTTGCAATGGTCAGGTTTTCAACAAATCATCAAGTCATGGTGGCAAACGAAAGGGATTAAGCATCCCTGGATTTCTTTGAGTTACTTTTCAATCATGACAAATGATCCTTCAATCCACAAACTAGACCAGCAAACAAAACAGTCAAACAAAGATCGATCAAAAGTCACAAATATGGATCTTGAACCCTTGGAAGCCATTTTCAAGAAGGAAGGAATTAACCATAACTGGAGAAATGAATGGGCTTTTGGACTATACAGAAATGGTCTGACAACATTTTCTAATAAAGATCTACCAAATGAAGGCCATTGCATAATGATGCCTTGCACATAGTGGTAGAAACAAGGGGCACCAAAGTCTCTGATGTCATAATCGAGGGAAGAGCAAGCCTGAACATTTGTCCACAATAGACTACATTAGGCATAAAGCATGCGACTATACCCCATCATCAGTTTTCATTCATGATATGATGGAATAGGACAACCTTGCATATGAAGTATATGTCTGGATATGAATATCTCGAGACGTATAATCAGGTTTTATTTGATGTGGTGGATATAAAACTCTCATTCAATCTGTTGCTTGGCAGACCATGGATCCATATTACCAATGCGGTTCCTTATACTCTACATCAGTGCATCAAGTGGACTCACAACATGAATACTATAATAATTTATGTAGAGGACAGGCAAAATCATCTTGTGCATCCACTGATTCTAGTACCAATATATACAATTAAGGTACTTAGTATTCGAGTATGCAAAGTAGAAAAAATATCCCAAGGTGTTAGCAAATTGGCTATTCAGAAGACAAAAAAACAAATGTGGGTGAAAAAAGCTACCATGCTTGAAACAAGTTACAGAAGTCATTCATTATTCAAAAATTTCAGCCAGAATGAGAAAGGATTGGATTTACTCATATGCTATGACTATCAGCCATTCACTGGCCTTGGCAAACATGAAAATGAAATCTTGGAGTCGATTACCTTGACAAGACAATGAGGCACTCAAGCCCTAGGATGTCAAAGTTATGAAAAAGTGGCTGTCGAAGAAGGATTCAAGCATGTATCTTTCGTCAAGAGCAATAGGCTGTTCACCATCAATCTGAATCAACAAATCTACTAGTCATTATTTTGTCATTTTGTTGTCATTGTACTCAATAGACCATGTGTCTTTATTCTGTAATACCTTCAAATATGCAATGACATATGCAAGTTACTTCCATATAAAATGTCTAACATTCAATCTAACCTCTTTATAATCTTTAGGATGGCACCTGAGGATCAAATGTCACTTCAAGGATGTAAATCCAAGACTCACCGAGGTAGAATGCCCAGAGTTCATCCAAATAAAAAGACAATATCAACCGTTACCATTGATTAATGACCGATTGAGGAAATTGACATTGGCATAGAAGAAAAAACCAAAAATTTTGCAAATTGGAACAAGTCTTTCAGCAAAAGAAAGAGAAAAGTTGATAAACTTCCTCAAAAATCATCAAGAAGCCTTTGCATGGACTTATAAAGACATGTCGGCACCATCGTCAAACAAGTGTCTCGGTGGCAAGTATGCCTTCTATGAAGGACTTGTCTCCATAGGAATATCTGAATCCACAAAGTTGGTTGATAGTGAAACCATCGTGGGGCACTTCATGGAAGAGCTGGTGGATCAGCTTTGGCTCTTGTAGGTAGACGACTGAAATGGATCAAACATTGATGTTTGGCTGGAGCAGGAGTCACAGGGGCGGCATGTCGTCCATATGAGGTCGCTACCAGTGTCGAGGGTGGCCCAGTAGAGGCGGGATGGTGTACCAAGTGAGAGTTTCATGAGATACTCGCCGGAGCCAGGCATCACGGGGCTAGAGATCATGCTGGTGGTTTTGGCAAATAGTGAAGCGATGCGGCGGCAGTGCAACATGGAGCGCAAAGCGAACTGTTTGGCTCGTTGGGCTAGAGTGAATGAAAGGTCATAGAGAGGAGAGAGTGATGAGTCTCGATGAATGAGGTCTATGGAGAAGCCAAGAGGTTTGGAAGCGAATATGCTGGTAGGGCTAGGCAGCACTGCAAGTAGGAGCAGCTGGAGGAGAAGGCGGGATGCTGAGGAGAAGGCAGCCATGGTGAGCACTAAAAGGTTGCCGTATTAAGGAGAAATGCGTAGATATTTATAATGGAAGTTATAGTTAAGGTCACTGCTGATTAAGGTGGGGACGTGGATTTGGAAATTGTGGAGAAAATAAACATGTGATCAAACTAAGTAACATATTCGTTGGTGTAATCAGTAACCATCACAATGGAGAAAAGTTGGTAGCATGTTACACTTAAGCAAAGCTCGTAGTGGTTGGTTGGACTTCCACAATTTCTTTTTCTGTCTTTTCATTGGACTCAGTCAAATCAAGATCTGAATATTAGTCTTGAAAACTTTGGATCACAAATATTGGAAGACTTTCCTTCACAAATATTTGAAGGACAGACACTTTAATGTATTATCAATGGTGACGGCAATAACCGGTGAATACGTTGCAAGAAGAGATTGTTTGAAGTTTTTGTCATTTGTGTTGCCCTTGTAAGGCACGGTAGTCCCTGCTCCAAAACCCGTCCATTGACCAGCTTAAACCATCAAGCTTGAAGTGAAAATCTCTGTCCCATTCTCTCTCTACACATATACATAGATGTCTTTCTACCCTTAGATATTATGGGCTTTCACCCGCTGATATTTCATCTGATTATTCAAAGTTACTCTGCTCACTCATGAGGGCCGATTGATTCACTATAATGAATGAATGAGAGAAAAATAAAAAGAAAAATGTGACGAGTATTTTTCTTATATATGATTAGTTTATATCTTTTTTTTACTTATTTATTTCTCAACCATCCATCACGATTGATTTAATGATCTTTATAAGTAAGAATACACACACACACACACACACACACAGATATATATATATATATATATATATATATATATATATATATTATATATATACTGGATGTTGACTGGTCATCAAAAATTAAAAATCTGTCATTGAAAAAGTGTCGACTATTTATCTTGCAGCAATAGTTCACGATGCTTTGGCCATTATTTATCAAACTTCCAAGTTTCTCGTTTTACTCATCTGATAACATTATCTTACATATTTGAATTACATATATAAAAGAACGTTTAAGAGTATCAGTAGCTTTTTTCCATGGTAGCAGTGATTGGCAGGCATTACCTGGCCACTAATAATATTTTATATTAACAAACTCATGCATTGAGTGATTTTTTTTCCACTCTCAAGAACGTAAAACATTCCATGTTTGGTTTGAGGTTGAACTTGCTTTCACATGCATGGCCCATAAATATTATTAACCGACAAATTTTGGGTGGTGGCGAGCCCTCCGCTAGGCTAAAAGAATGAAAACTCAGCCGGATAAATCTTGACATCAGAGCATAATCTTGGACTCTTTCTCTTTATATGTTTGAACTCTTTGTCCTTGAAAAGAGCAGTCGACCTTTTGGTTGTTGTTAGCTGATAGCCATTCTCTCGGGCCAGGTTACCTATAATAGCTTGTAGACATCTAAAATGGTCTATTGCTTCCACTGAAAGAGGATGTGAGCTCCTTCATACTTATCTTTTTGTTTTCTGTCGACAAATTGCATGGTACTTGCTATTTTATTATTTTACTTGATGCAGGAAACTGTGTGAATATGGAATTACATCAAGAGCTATTTGACATGTACAGTAGATGCAGATCTGCTTACCAAAATAATACCCTCTTTGTCTCCTTTTTAGCACATTAAAATGCACTTCGATCGCTGTTGATGAATAAGCACCATGTGGAAGACAATCAGCTATTTAGTGACGCTCATTGGTATATATATATATATATATATATATATATATATATATAGAGAGAGAGAGAGAGAGAGGGGGAGAAAGAGAGAGAGGGAGAGGAAGAGAGAGCAGTCTGTAGTAAATAAAGATGTTCTCTGTTAAGCTGTGAGATTCTTACTCAACTTGGTAGTGCTAAATTTGTGCCATCAATTGCTTTTTGTATTGCATATTTGTGGTCTTACAGTTACATGAAATAAGTTAAAGCCACTATTACTTTGAGACTCTCATCTCCCCTTTGATGTGCACCAACTTTAAAGTGGAAAAAGGTTGGTTGCAGAGAAGGAAAAAAGAGAAGAGAAGAAAGAGAAAAGGTTGGTGACATAATGATGGGAAAATGATGAGATCGAAAAGTAAGTTTAAAAGAGACTGGCTAATCCAATTGTTTTTCTCTTTGTATTTCTTTTCTCGCTCATTGTACATACGTGTGTGTCTTTCTATTTGTTAATATCCCTGTTTACATCAAACCATAAGGTACGCTTTTTTTCTTACATGAAATGAAGAAATCGGACATGTGTCAAGAGACTTTGCCACATGCTGGCATTATAAAGCAAATAGACCGTCTTCTTTTTCTTATTTTACCTGTTTTGCTCTGGTCAACTTTTGTCTTTCTTTTTTTGATTGCTGGTCTTCTTTTTCTCTTTCCTTTTTTTTGCATTTTTAGTAAGTTAAAAAAAATATTACAGTTGTCTTGGTTGGACCACAATTTCCTGATCTTTAATTTGTAAAACTGTGCCTAGTATGGTAGATATTTAACATTTCCTGCTACAGTCCAATCCAAAAGTAAATGCACCAAAGGCTGGATATATAACATCACCTAAAATTTCTTGCTTGAATCATCAGTTCCTGTTGATGTATAAGTGCATTTCGTCGACACACAAAAGTTTCAGAATTTCTGGGTCGTTTAGTTATAAATTAGTTTAGGTTGTGTTTGTTTCATCTAGGATCTCAAATCTATGGATTTATGATCAAACCACCTACCCCCCTCCACTCATCTGACTTGAAATCCATAGTTGTTGACATGTAGCAAGGATTTAAAATCTATGTTACCGAAACTAAGGATCTCCCAAAACATACCTTTTTATGCAGCTTTGAATCTAAGATCTGAGGCTATCAAACAGAACCTTAGGCTGGAAAAGTGAAATGACGGAGTAGCAACTCTTATCGTTTAACTGCGTCTTGGAGATGACTAGTTAAATAAAAGCAGTTGGTGCAAGTGCAGTACTTGTGGAAATATCTGAAAAAATTAGTCATGATCATATATAGAGCAACCTGCAGTTAACAAGCTTTAATCTGCAAAATTTTTTATGAAGGAATATCATCAACCTTATTAAAGGAATACAAATTCGACTCGCATCTTAATAGACCAATCTGCATATAATTAATAGACCAATCTACGTATAATTTCATCTGTTCATTTCATTTCAACGCTCCATAGTTTCAGGCAAAATACATGTATAAAAATGGTCGAATGGTGACTCTCACTATAAAGTTACCCAGCCATTTAACCAAAGCTGGCATCCATCTAGTGCAGATATTGGAGGGTTAAGAAAAAAACATGGAGAAAATATAAAAACAAATATTAGACGACGAAAATGTCTATTTTTGTTTTCTCTTTGTTTTTTTCTTAGTCATCTGCTATGATAAATCAGATGGTCATGGTTAGATGGCTGAGTGACTCAAACAACTAGATCACCATTCAATCTTTCTATACATAAAACACCTAACCACTTATATGGTCAGATGATATATTTGTGAGTGACAATTGCTTGACCACATACTTTAACAGCAAAATGTATCTTTTATGAAAGTTTTTAGCAACATAAAATAAAAAAAAAGAATGTATGACCATATCGGTAGCTGATTCGTTTCAATTCTCTTTATCTTTCTCTCTCTCTCTCTCTCTCTATATATATATATATATATATATATATATAAATCGCAACTCTCTATGCTATTTAAAAATCTGAGAATCCTACTACTATTAATTGGATCTTATTTCGGTCACCAAACCAGACTATTAAGTCTATCGGATTCAGATACGTAACTGACAAAGAAGATCTATTGACATTCGCTTGCACTGAATTCCAATTATTCCATTACGCAATGTGGTTTGGACGAATATAATCAGTCACGTCATAATATTTCACAAGCAAATTCCGAAATATTAATGCTGGTATATTCCCAAAATTCCCGTCTGCTGGTTACAACTTGCTTTATGTACTTCTCAAAATAATATTAAAACTTTTAAAAAATAATTGTATCTTTAATATCAAGTTGACCAGAATAATCTTATTTTTTACATTATTTAGAGATTCATATGCCCCAAGTTCCAACTTAGTTTGAGTCAACGCCGGCCTCACCTGGATAATCTTTGTCTGCAATCCGTCATCCAAGTATTATTGAAAATTATTAATTGGGCACGTGATGTACCTACCCCTTAAATTTTATTTTCTTTTCTTTTTTTTCTTTTTTTTAGTTTTGGTCTGACATGTTTGGTGTAAGAAAGCATGTCATCACAATGGTTGCGGCTGATGCCATGGCAACATAATGTTTATGACGAATACAATGTTTGATTTATACATGTTTTGTCATCCGCAATATTATATGCAGCACATTCGTTTGATTTTATACTTCTGTCATCTTTCGATATACATAATAAAAACCAGATTGCAATGATTACAATGTATTTTTTTCGATTTAACCTTACAGATATGATCTTAAGAATAAATTATTAGAAAACATATATGAAATTAATCATTTTTTAAATTAATAAGTTATTGGGAAACATATAATAAATTGATCATTTAACTATCTGTATATTTATAACAAGTCAAATTGAATGGCTTTCCTTATAGAGTGACGGCATTTTCACGCAAGATGGAACAACCCTACTTTTAAAGGAATTTTTTGGCTTTCTTGCTTTCTTGAAACTACACAGTCGTTATGATGCTAAGAATTCATGAGCAGCTTTTGTCTATAGCAAGTAAATAAATGTGAGTCTCGCCATATGAAAGTATGTTCTTGGATGGTTTCGTGTTTAACTTCAAGAGACGTAGCATAGCACAGCATATCAGCGTTAAATTTTAACGAAATAACGACACAAACCGTAGACATTGTGTAGTTAAGTGGCAGATACAACAGTCAAAGAGCACATTGTGTTATGCGTCACAAAATTTCATGTCAAAGTGTTGGCACATTCCGTGGCCATTATGCTTACCTAAACCAGCTTATGTCGCAACAAATTCAACCAACACACCATGGCCATTTCATCCGTAATAGTGTAGGCAACGGGACTTGTAGTGGTGGAGTTTTAGCTGTCACGATTACCTATTAGCAACAGAATTGTGAGTATCAGCGACTGTCAAAGCCTAGATAATATTCATAATTGCCATGTAGACATATATAACTTAACCTTAAAGCTTAAACGGAGGGGAAAACATCCTTAAAACGAAACACATACATTTATTGTACATGGAAAACTAACACCATCGACTACATGACACTCAGATCTTCCATTGACATAAAACACAATTAAGCAGCGTCCAAAGCTGCCAATAGTAGACCAATACAGAGATCATCACAATAGAAACTATATATATATATATATATATATATATATTGTATTAGCCTTGGGTACATTCAGCTGGTGCAAGAGAAAGCAGCCTCTTCCCCAAATCATACTTCACATGCATGTTCGGCTGCACAACATTCCCGAAGATGGGCACCTCTCCGTCTTTAATGGCTAAGCAGGCGATTACACTTTCAACCATCCTAAAGATATTTGAAGGTGGCAGCTTCCAGTCTGCATTGGCGAAATGAAAGGTCATCTCCGGCAACCCTTCATATGGATCACCATTATTCTCTACATGGTGACACAGATAATCCTGTTTAGCTGGATAGAAGCATTCATGGTTTATGACGTTAGCCACCGCATTTGCGACTTGATCGTACACATCTTTGCAAGATAAGTCAGTGTGGTACCCGAGTCTATAATGATCGATCTGGCATCTCCCAACAATGCAGTCATCTGTGCACCACCAAATTGTATGTTGAGTCTGTTGTTTCCGATGCTTATGTCAATTAGGTTGAGCACATAATACGTGCCTTGAGGACCACCTGGTGCCATCGGCATTTCTTGAACCCCTTCCTGGCCTGAAAACTCTGCGTCCTTACCGGATTTGAGCTGTCTGACGTGATTTCATTGCTATTGGGAGGAAGACAGTAGGCAAATTTATCATCAATAGAAGAGCCAATCTGATTTACAAGTGAGAGAGGACCACCTCCGAGGCCAACAAGGTCAGGAACTTCAAGCAAGGAGGGATTAGGAGGGCCATCCTGATGAACACAACCAGAGACAATTTCTGGAAGCTTGACGGTGCCAGCACCATTGTCAAACAAGAGCGTTTCCGAGGCCAGTATCACTTCTACGAAGGATTTGTCTTCATAGGAATATATGAATCCGCAAAGTTGGTTGATAGTGCAACCATGAATGGGCAGTTCCATGCAAGAGCTGGCAGAGCAGGTCTGGCTCTTGTAGGTGGATGACTGAAGTGGATCAAACATTGATGTTTGGCCGGAGCAGGAGTCACAAGGACGGCACATCGTCCATATGAGGTCGCTAACAGTGACGAGAGTGGCCCAGTAGAGGTGGGATGGTGTACCAAGTGAGAGTTTCATGAGATACTAGCCGAAGCCTGGCATCACTGGGCTGGAGATCATGCTGGTGGTATTGGCAAACCGTGAAGCATTGCAGCGGGAGGACAGAGCCGCCTGCTTCGCTCGTAGAGCTAGAGTGGATAAAGGGTCATAGAGAGGTGACAGAGATGAGTCTCAATGAATGAGGTCTATAGAAAAGCCGAGAGGTTTGGAAGCGAATATGGTGGTAAGGTTAGGCAGTATTGCAAGCAGGAGCAGCTGGAGGAGGAGGCGGAATGGTAAGGAGGAGAAGAAGGCAGCCATGGTGAGGGCTAAATGGTTGCTGTATTAAGGAGAAATGTGTTGATATTTATAATGGAAGTCATAGTTAAGGTCGCGCTGACGAAGGGAAGGATTTGGATTTGGAAATTGTGGAGAAAAGAAACATGTGGCCGATCACAATGGAGAAAAGTTAGTAGCATCTTCCAATGGTTAAGCTTTGGTAAATCTCAAAGTGGCTTCTTGGACTTCCACAATTTTTTTTTTGTGTGTCTTTTCATTTGACTCTGCACAATCAAGATCTGAATATTAGTGTTGAAGAGTTTTCAGTCACAAACATTTGAAGACTCTCAAACACAAATATTTGAAGGAAGGACGCAGACACTTTAACATATTACCTAAGGTGACCGCAATAACTGCTGAATACGTTGGAAGAAGAGATTGTCCTAGTGGTATTTCAAATTTTTTTTTATCAGTGTTGCCTTTGTAAGGCAATAAGGCATGGTAGTCCCTGCTCCAAAACCTGTCAATTGACCTCCTTAAACCATGAACCTTGAAGTGGTTGAAAATGAAAATCTCTCTCCCACACGCTCCTCTCTCTATACATATATATGCAGACGTCATTCCACCCCACGATGTTACGGGCTCTCATATGCTGATAGTTCATCGGGCAGAGGATCATGCGCTGAGGGTTTGCAGGTATGCTATGGTCATTTTGGCCATATCATTCTATGCCTCTTTTATATTTTTATATATATAGCAGAAAATTAAATGGTGACTTTGATTCTTCAAAGTTAACGACTATTTGATTCATTATAATGAATGGACGACAGAATACTAAAAAGAAAAAAGTGATAGGTATTTTCGTCATCTAATATTAGTTTACACTTTCTTTCTCTGCATCTTTATCTCAACCGTTAAGTGGGTGAATGTGGATATGGGCTGAATATATATATATATATATATACTGATCATATCTATTGAATGCTGGATCTTGACTGGTCCTTAAAAATTAAAAACCTGTCATTAAAAAAGTACCAACTATTTATCTTGCGGCAATAGTGCATGATGATTTTGCCAACTATTTATCATACTTCCAGGCTTTTCATTTTACTCATCTGATAACATTATCTAGCATGTTTGAATGTTATATATATATAGACATACACACACACACATACACACATATATATATATTGCCACTAGAATTGCTTTGTTTGATGCTTCTAGTATGCTTTCTATCTGGAAAGATGCCTAACCTGACCCTACAAATAACAGACATTATCTATGTCTACAGATGACCTTGCACAATTATATGTGCTGATCTTCTAAACTTGTCATGATTCATTATTTATTTTCGATGGTGAAATAAGTACATTTTATTTAGGATCTTGCTCACCTGACGCTAGGAAAGATCTCTATAGAATGTACTGATTTTTTTAATTGGTTCAGTCTTAACACAAAAAATAGGGTCGATTGAATGCTAGTTGGGTCTGGCCCGTGGCGATCATTTACCAAAGAAACATTCAATTTATGAGTCATTTGACCCAAATCATGAAAATGTTTAATTGATAACATAATTTTTCTGGTCTGACTAAGAAAAAAAAAGATGGCTATTCATTGTCAGACACTTCCAAGATTTTATTATCTAGCTAGCCATAGCTTCAACTTCATCCACATTTTCTTTTCCTTTCGTGCCTTCTCTGCCTGCAAATCAAAATAAAGTTCTTAATTAAGTACCAACTTCATCCATATTTTCTTTTCCTTTCGTGCCTTCCCAACCTGCAAATCAAAATAAAGTTCTTAATTAAATGTTAAAATTAATCATTATTAAAAATTAATTTCTATTTGAAGTACGACTTGGAAACAACCGGATTTCTATCAACCCATCCACCTACAATTTCTTGCCTTTCTGCACCAAATTTCCATATCAATTCTTCATATGGAACAACCTCCCTGACAGTAGTAGCTTTATTTTCCTGCTCAATTTTTGCCAGCCCCCTTGACAACTGCTCTTTTGAGGGTCTTGTAAGCATATTGTATGGTAAGGTATTGTAAGCATATTGTAAATTTATTTTTGTAATTTGTTAGCAACTAAAAAAATCCTAAAAATAGCGATAATTCAGAAAAAATCTAGAAAAATGTTTTCTATATAAAAGAACTCATTACAATATCACACACATAATAAATATTCATAAATCTTCATCTATGGACATAATGATAACGACATGATTAAGATGATAAAAATTGAGGTCTTAAAGACTTACAATATATGTTTTACTGTTTTTACATCATATTATCAAACAATTAAAATAAGCAACCTATCTATTCATCTTCTTCACCTTTATTATAATATTCAAACTCATTTTGCTTCATTGTCTTCATCCCCTTCAAGTGGAACGTCCTCACCAGCATATGCAGGCTCACCTTCTTCAATGTTCAAAAGGAGTAGGCCACAATGAGGCCTCCATCCTTTCACATCAAATTCCTGAGATGATCACTACTGCTCAGAGTGTCATTGTCAAAATTCAAAAGCAATTGCAAATTCCAAATAATGGCTATTAATGGTGCTAGGGTCACTCTCAAAAGCATGTTTTTTCTTCCAGCAGCCACAATTCCTCATCTGTTCACTTCAAGCCTTCCAAGATAGTCAAACAAACTGAAACATTCATCTCCAAAATATTTTTATGGTATGACAAATGACAACTGCAATTTCCATGTGGTGAAACATGAAGAGGTAATCAGTAATCTGTGGCTCGAGGTGGTCTCCGTGGCAGAGCTACATCTGGTGTGGGCAATTACCGACATCAGCCTACAAATTTTGCCTTATTTACATATGTAAACATAATTGAATTTAGTTTTTTTTTTTCATATGAGTGCCCCTTCAAGTTTAAAATTTAAACTTAGAATGCCCCTCAATCAGAAATTTCTAGCTCTGACACTGGTGGTCTCCCTATCTATTAGTTCCATTCGCATGAAAAACTGGACTTTACTTGTTAAACGATAGCATGACATTTTCAATTTGCAATCAAAATTGGAAATCATTGATGAGATGCAAGTATGAATGGTAAGAAATAATTTATGGAAACCATTATTGTATCTTATCAAGTTATTTAAGGGTCCCTATCAATAGGATGTAGGAAATCAATGGATTTCTTGGATGAAGGCCTTCACACATTTTAATGGTTGCATAGATAAACCCTGAGGTCATAAACATATTTGGTTTGCTTGGCCTTTTACATTAAGTACTCCATTGCTAAAGTTTATCTTTCATTATTAATTTTTAAGGTGATAAATTATTTAAAAGTCATTTAAGTAAAACATATATATATATATAATAAACGTTATGCTACATATAAAATAGGTTTATGCAACCCCTGGAATCCAGCCGTATAATTGAATCAAATATATTTTACTTGCATAATAAGTTCTAGAGTGTTTGGGGTCTTATTGCAAACCAACTTAAATTCTTTCTTCAACTTAATTCTTTTTTTTTTCCGTAATGCAGTCTAAAGAAGCATGGTTTGAACAATTCATTTCCTTTCTATTCAAACAAGCTTTTATAATTATTTGTTTCTTTCATTTTGTTTCCTCTCCCTTTCTCCACAATTCCTTTCTTTTCCTTTCTATTCTTTTCCTTTTTATCCTACTTTCCCTCCATCGAGCACTTTGAAATGACCTTATATAAGAAGTTACATGGGGAAATAGGTCGCTACTGCTGTACACTTGTAGCTCCTTTTATCTTGAGAATCAGGACAATCACAGTGCTATTAAACTTCTTCACCATTCTTCTTATTCCAAGAAAAGTTCAACCATCTTGATTATGTCATGACTGATTACTCCTTGGTACTGTTGAAAAAGGGACATGAAGGATCCATTATGTACTGAAGCACTCTCCGCTTTCAAACTAAAGTTGCATACTTCACTTCTTTTGCTAAAACAGGTCTTACGAGGAAAGTATTTATTGGGTCGGCCCTAGGGTCAAAAGGCTGCCCTTGGCCCCGACTCAATATGGGCTGGGTACCTGTTAGGACGAGACCCGGCATCGACCAAGACCTCTGCCAGATGCCGATCCTCTCCCATGATCTCTCGGAAGAGCCGTTGGACAAAACTAAAAACAAGTTATTTACAAGATGAATACCCAGCCGGACAGCAACCCCGGCTCAAAAATCCTTGGGAAGTAAAATACAGGAGAGGTTACCCACCCAAAAGCTTGAACCTACTACAAATTGCTAGAAGGTTGTGAGGCTAGTACAAGCGCGATCAATACATGAATATCTCTCCTCACTCAACAAACCATTCAAGCATGCACATCCAACACATCCTGTCATACATGCCTAGGACGGCCAAACCATACCCAAGCCCATAGGTGGTCAGGCAGCCCACGGTCATGTTTTCGGCACTTGTGCCTCCAAGGTACCACTGTGGATGCCAAGGCTATTGCCGGGTATAAAGCAAAAGACCCAAAGAATCCCATTGTTATACGGAGGGAAGAAGTATACCTGCCAGTCGGTCCCGGCTTAGGGCAGCAAAGGACTCAGGTGAGAACCGGCAGCTTGGTGCTGCCCTCGAGTATTTCAGCAACCGAGGATGAAGGACTCGGCCCACCTGGCCGAGGGAAGTGAAAGCTTCTGCCGATTGCTGCTGGAATACGAGAGGGGTATCCTTCTCGGCTACGGCACTCCTTGCTGGTGATGAGTAGGCTCCAGTGGATAGAGGCTCGGTTGCCTCGAAGGTGAAGGCGCTCCTTGATTCTGCCATAGAGGATAGGTCCGCCTTGGTGAGGATAAGTAGGAGGGTCTTGGTTGGGTTGAGCTGAGCTGGGTCTGATGTGACCTTGTCTGGGCTCGACCAAATGCTAGGCTCGGTTGTGGTTAAGAGAGGTAGGTTCGGGTATGGCTAATATGTAGGTGGCATGCAGTGAGGTTAGGTCTAAAGGGCAAGGGTAGGATGGGAATGATGGATGATTAGGTGTTAGGGTCGGTTGGCGCAAGGTGGCGACACTTCCTCTACTTTAGGAAAGTCTCACATTGGCAACGGCTAGTGATGAGGTGGCCGCGGATTATGGCAAGAGAGTTGTGCGTAATGGATAGGAAGGACGAGGGGCCGTTATGGAAAGGTATGGCACGTGGAGAAATTGGAAAGCGCGTGGGGGAATGAAGGGTTGGATATGGCAAGGGGTAATGGCGCATGGAAGGTTTCTTGTTTTGGAGCTAAGAGATCACGGGCTAGGATCTCGGGGCGGTTATGGAAAGTGGGGAAAGGGGAAGCGCGTGGAGGTGGCTGGCTCCTACCTTTTTGGAATGCATAGGAGTGGGACACGCTAGAGGGGGACTTGCCTTTGTGGTGGACTGTTACAAAGAGGACTGTTGGCGCTCGAGGGAGGCTGCTCCATCCAATAATTCTGGCAGCGAGAGAGTTGCAAAATGTGGCTGGCGGCTTGGGTTTCTCAACACCTAGCATGAGCTCTCAATGAAAAGCCAGAACTGCCCTTTACAAATTACACCTTAAGAAATATGGTGGTTATAATCCATGGGCAATCCTAGAATGTTTTCGGGGCAACGGCTAGCTGTTTTGGTGAGGTGTGGCCAGAAAGTTGCCGACGCACAGCCGGTCTTCATCCGTCACGCACAGCTCCACCGATACTCCTCTGATTCCAGCCAAACTAGGCCAAGACACTAGTAACTAATGGGCGTCCAAACTGATATGCATGACTTCACACACCAGTTTTGTTGGAACCTGCCCCTTGTTCTAGCTGTGGTTGTGGCGGTTCCAGCAGCTTAGATCCAACTGAAGAATAGGATCTCGATGGCCGTCGAATGACAGCTTTCTCCCGAATCTCTTTTCCACTACAAATGTTGAATGAGGGCTGTCGGTGGTTAGAGATGTCTCGATCAAACTCAGGGTTCAGCCTTAAGATTCCGATGTAGAACTGCCCCGTGGAAAGGATAGAACCGCGCGTCCCTAAGCAGCTTCTTCCTTCACCCGATCTAGGATCTACAACTAGTTTTGCCATTTTAAAACCCATGGACCATGCAAGATGGGCCAGATCGTGTGCCTTAGGGCTAGTTCATTCAGATCTATAGAACAACCTTCAAATGGAAGTACCAAGGGAGAACGGGTACTTGCCTATCTTCAAAGGATGCGGTCGTCGATGCTACATAGGAAGAAATCACCCAAGTGTTGAACATCATTCTCCTATGCAGCCTTCCATAGATCAATCCCAGCCTCTAAACGTCCTTGTGGTTAGGACGAATGCACCGTGGATTGAATAATACCTTGCTGGTTGGGATACATAGGTGGTATGAAGAACCTTGAAGGAGGTCGCTGGTAGCCCTTCAGAGATCTACAACCTTGAATCCCTCGCTATGGAAGAAAGGACTTTAATAGAGAGAAGATGGAAGAGAAGCAGTGCAAGAGCTCCCCACCTGGGTTGAAAACTGGCCTTTAAACATGGACCATCCAAGATGGGAGAGTGAAGTCTCATTCTCATTCAAATGTGTAGGACCCCTTGTCAAGATGAATACCAAAGACGGTACTGCTCTCAAGGATGCGGTCGTCGATGCTAAAGAAATCACCAAGTTGAACATCTCCTATGCAGCTTCCATAGATAATCCAGCTCAACTTTGTTAGAAATGCACGGATGAATAATACTGCTGGGATACATAGGTATGAAGAACATTGAAGAGTCGCTGGTAGCCCTTCAGAGATCTACAACCTGAATCCTCAGCTATGGAAGAAAGGATTAATAGAGAGAAGATGAAGAGAAAGAGGAAGCCCATGGGTGAAACAAGAGCTCCGACCACCGGTTGGGGTTGGAGAAGAGCTCTGGCCACCGTCGGTTGAGAACAAGTGGAGAAGACAATCCCCACGGAGAAGGAGAGTGAAAACGATACTCAATTCTTCATTGGCATAAAATGTGTTTAGGGTTTCCCCTTTGTACAAGACTTATATACATCAAAAGTGTCTCGGTTCTAAAGCTCTAACCTGAGATGAGACAAATGCAAAACGATTCTAAGTGTCTAAACTGAGACGTTACAAAAGCAACTAAAACAAAGTGCTAAAGCAAATCAAACATGGGCGCGGATGTTGATCCATTTGCGACCGCTCCAAAAGATCTCAGACTTGTGAATCCAAGGGGTAACTTACCTAGGTTGCCCTAGGCTGCTCTGTTGTTTTGGTAAACGTTTCGACATCCCTTTGATCTGGCCTAAACCGAGTTGTGGTCCACTATTCTGATCTTCAATCTCCACGGAACTCAGCTCCAGCCAGACTCTCTCCTTTCAGCCTTTGCTGCTCCATGCTCACCTCCCACTGCAGCCACATGAGTGTTGCCTAAAGGGAATCCAAGAGTTGGTCCTTCAACCTCGCCTAGGTGCCTTGTGGTGCCACCCACTCCGTGCTCTTGACCCGACACGCGTGGCGCCGTGGTCGACACCTTCGG
Organism: Nymphaea colorata; assembly: GCF_008831285.2. Lineage (NCBI taxonomy): Eukaryota > Viridiplantae > Streptophyta > Magnoliopsida > Nymphaeales > Nymphaeaceae > Nymphaea > Nymphaea colorata. The sequence goes on from NC_045143.1 coordinate 26,194,963, forward strand.
CATGGTTAGCTGCCCTGCTGCCGCAGCAATGGCCCTATCTCGCCTTCAGCCACACTGCTGGCTGGCCTCGGCATGGTTAACTTGAAAACTCTCCAATCTCCAAATTCATTTTCAAAACAAGTTCAAGTCACTTATTCAAAATGAATTTTGGTTCTGGAATCCAAAATCTCAATGCACATGCATATAGGATTTGCATCAATAACTCGTGCATGATGCAAGTGATCCTTCGTCCTTGGTCCAATTACCCTGTTAAAGGTGTCTGGACGGTTGGACCTCGTACCGATGGGCGATCCCTTTCTCTTGAAATATTTTCTTCAAAACCTCAATTTTTAAAGAACTTTGCTGATTCGCATTTCGACCCCCTTTGAGAAAGGGGTGGGGTGCGAACAGTACTCGGCTTATTGCTCACCCTTTTGTACAACCCAATAATTTCAAACAATGAGCCATCTATGAGGCCAATTGTATTTTTGTGTCTTATTTCTTTGAGCTTAACAGTTTGCACATTGTTTAATCTATGTTCCATTTCCTATAAAATTACTTGGGGGTGCCAGTTTAACTAATTTCTCTCTCCCACTCGGCAGCACAAACTACTATTTAAAATAAGAATAAAACATGTAATTCCCATCTCTTTTCCTCTCTCCCTCTCTTTGTCTCTATCTCTACATGCAAGAGACTCAAAGGGCATGAGCTGTCACTTTGTTTCTTTCTTCCACCACATTTCACTTTCAGTGGAAGACAAGCCAAAAAAAAGGAGCCACCCTGTTGAATAGAACCATTAATATACATTATATGACAGTTCAATCATCCTTGATATTAAAGTTGCAGACTTGGTGGCAGAGACGCAGACTTAAGAGGTGGAATAAAAAGGCTCAAATCAAAATACGTATGTGAAGTTGGAAGATTGTGTTTCCCATGGCAATATGGTGGCTATGGAAGAACAGGAATTATGAACACCATGACAACCAGAAAAAATCCAAATCTGTTACATCAGAAGCAATTGACGTCTTTTTTATAGGACTTACCAAGTGCTAAATATGACTCCTCAAGCAAAATAACAAGTTTCTACTACTTTTCATCCTTTTTCATGTAGGAAGTCTCTCACGTATATCACCAACTTCAACACAAATCAGCATCAACCACAAAAGCATGTAGAAAACTGATATGCTAATGACACACATTTGAAAGAGCCCTGCCTTGATCGACCAACTTCCCTTCCCTATTTTAAAGCTACTCACAGTACCTACACCACGGTCCTCATGAATCTTCATGATCGTCGATCAACACTAGCTATTGCCGGAAGGAATTCCCATCTTTCTGTTTGCTCTCGCTCCCTCTCTCTCTAGACATGCATAAGAACTGAAAAGGCATAGAGCTGTCACGTTATTTCATTCTTCCACCACACTTTCACTTTTAGTGATGGAGAAGTCAAAAAAAGGTGAACCGTCCTGTTGAATTGAAATGATTAATTTACATGATAGGACTTTGTCAATCGTTCATGTTGTTAATTGTTCATGTTTGAGATGATGTTCACGCATAGTAAACTAATTTTTTTAATTAATATGCAAATAAACAATAAGAATGAGCGTTTGGGTTGGAATTTCTTCATTATTATGTTGATTTTGATGTTAGGATTTGTCCAACCTGAAAAAGCCCTTCAGTGTACATGTTAAAAAATGCATCTTCCTGAAATCACCCGAATATGGATCCCAATAAGAGCTTTTTTATGTTGCTCTCCATTTCCTTGTAATAGATGAAATGATTATTATTTATGCTCACTATAAAAATATTTGGATTCATGTTTCCAAAAGAATTTTGAAAGCAAGAACCATCTTCAATGAGGCTTCGGAAACTTAATTTAGCCTCTTGCATGAGCCCAAGTTCCTCATCGACTTATATAGAAAAACGAAGTCAGATATTTTTCAAGTTATTTCTTGATTTCAACATTCATAAAGGCATATGTGTATATACGTGTCATATACTTATACATACACATAATTACCTCTCTTTGTCTTCTTTTCCCTATAGTTTAACATTTTCGTTTACAATTTTTTATATACGTACACATATAAATGAATTTATATGTGCATTTCATTTTCTCTCTCTAAAATCTCTCTCTCTAAAAAAAACTTCTTCTACCAACATACACATAATTACCTCTCTTTGTCTTCTTTTCCCTATAGTTTAACATTTTCTTTTACAATTTTTTATATACGTATACATATAAATGAATTTATATGTGCATTTTATTTTCTCTCTCTAAAAAAAATCTTCTTCTACCTCTCTCTTTCTATTAGATTTAAAATCTTTCTTTTATAATTTTCACATATGTATACATGTGACTATATATATGTATACATATATGCACCTCTCTCTTTTAAAAATTAAGACATTACTAAGAATCATTTCTTCTTTATTTTCTTTTCATTTCTTTCAATTTTTTCAAACACATTTTCTCAAACATTTCAAACACATTTTCTCAAACACCTCTTCCCTAAGGTCTAGGATTTTAATATTTGTTTATCAACTTCATTGAGACCAAAACTCAATTAATGATCTAATATTAGAATCATGCTTGATAGTCTACAACCTCATTCCATTTTCAAAAATTTGTCTCTCTTCATAAGAATATTGAAGACAATTATGTAAATAAAAGTGGGAAACTTACATGTATGTGATGGTAAAAATGCTTTTAGATAAATGTTATAGTAGGAATGAAGGATTTGCTTCCAATTATATAAGTTCAATCCATTCATACATTCACATGCACTTGGGAAATTCACAAATAATCACATGCATTTCTCTAAAAGAATTAAGTAACATGAAATGAAGCTCTAGCGATGTAATACCGAATTAGAGGAAAATCTTAAATTTACTTAAGTTCTTAAGAGGACACTAAATCAACATTAAAAAATGATCTTTAAAATACCCATATTATCTTCCATAGGTTTCCAAATAATATTTGCAAAGATTTCTCAATTCAAAATCTCTCAAATCAAAATGGATTATGCTCTTAAATGATTCTTTAAAACTTTCTCAAAAATTTGAAACATCAAATCTTCAACATTTTCTCCAAACACCACACCATATTTAGAATGAAAAAGATTTTTAAGCAAAAGTGAAATGCATCAAGAATAAGTATAGCCATTGGATTGGTTATCCTCATAAACATCCCGAGAACAATCAATCTTCATACAGACGGGTGATTCCCTCTCTCTCATTTCAAAAATAAAATTTTATATTGCTGAAGCAATTCAAAAATCAAAGTAAATTTTGGGAATGCAAACATATCAACAAATTGCTCTCCTCATCAACACTGATCTTAGAGATTTAGTATATGAAATTTGAAAACTTCGGCGTAGAACCACCCTATCGCTTACTTCCTTGAAAAGTTTACAGAAATTATAATACAAACTTTTTCATGTTGATTGAAAATGGATTGTTTGGATCAAGGCAGCCAATTGAGTGATGTGTAGGTTTCAATCCCCTGCCTCATGCTTTCCATGTCATGTTAATTGTTTTTTCTTTTATTAAGACAAAGGAAAATGGATAAAGAAAATTGACAATCTAAGATAACATAAGAAAAAATGGTGAAAAACGATCCCATCTCTAGTTTCACTCTTTCTCAAGCAAAAGAAAAAAAAGAAGGTCAAGTGTCCAATCACTAGGAGAAAATAATAAAGAAGTTCTACCAACATGAATATGAAGAAATGCCTGACAATCCCCATAGATCTTCTCTTGTGCAAAATGATCCAGTGTTATTGTGCAAGAAAGAGATCAGCTCTTTGCAGGGAGAGAAACACTATGATTAAACATTTGCATGAATAGATTGTTTCTGGTTGCAAGGCTTCAAATCGACCTATTTGGAGAATGATCATCTGGTAAGTAGAAGAAGAATAGAGGAGGATTATCCATCCTTTCTACCAAATTAATCCATTGAGCAGCAGCAGGGATGATTGTGCGACTCTTTTTTGCTCGTTTTTAATTACTATGAATCTTCAACCTCAAAATAGACATTTACTCTCCACATGCACCTACTACAAGCTTGACAGTGGACAACAGGTTGGGGGGCAGATAGGGGATGAAGAGTGATGGTGATGCACTGCGGGTTGTGTGAGGGCTTGGAGGCTGCTGGTTGGGGTAGAAGAGATGATGCCATTCAGACTGCAAGTTGGGTCACTGATGGGGAAGGTAGAGACCCTGCACGATGTGGTGGGCATGTTGGGTTTGTGCAATGAGGTGATGGCGTTGGCATTAAATGGCTTCTTGGTCGAGCAATCGAGAATGAGAGATAGACACTTTTAGTGGGAAATCTTTGGGTTTCATTGTGGAGAGGAAAGAGCACACGATCTGGCATTCTCTGAACCAAGAAGGAGGAGGAGAAGGTAAAAGTGACAAAGCGAGATTGATAGATAAAGAGAGGTCGACAGATTGTGAGAGAGAAAGAGGGAAACGGATAAAGAAAGGTCGAAATCTGTTACATCAGAAGAGGAATTATGAATTTCATGATGTTGAAAGTGGGTGTTACATCTAGCGCAGCATGCTCAATGGATCATTCTCATTCTTGCCTTATTGAAATCGATTTGAACATTGGAAAAATTGCTGCAATATACGTTACTGACATTCTTTCCTCGATAATTTTGATTTTATATGTAAAGTGTACCAATGATCGTATGCATTGTCTTTTGCTTTCCTCATGTATCGTATATATACTTGTAAAGCAAAGAAAGAAAATAAGGAAACAGGGAAAATCAAAGGAGCAACTGCTGTAGCATTCATCGTGGATGTATGTCTATGGACCGAACCACATAAAAATCAGTGTTTGTTTCTTGGTTCTCTTTCTTTATCCCATTTCAACATGGTATCAGAGCATTGACTTTCATTCTTGGCACATTTTGCTTATCTCCTGGTGCTTGATCTTGCTCATTTCATCATGACAGAAGACTCAAGCTTTGGAACCACCAGCAAAGTGGTGGAAGAAATTATCGTGCAGGAGCAACCAAGCCCTGCAAACAAAATTACTTCTGTACTTTTAATTGGCAGCGACTATTTAGCTTGGTCCAAATTTGTGATGCTATATTTGAGTGGCACAAGCAAGCTGAATTTTGTTACTGAAGATCTTCCAAAACCTGCTGAAACAGATCCAACTTACAGAGAATGGCGATCCACCAATCATCTCATAATGTCTTGGTTGATTAACTCTATGGTGCCTAAGGTCACTCAAGGATTTTACTTCGCAGAAACTGCTCACCAAATTTGGAGGAAGGTGAAGGAACATATATGAGAAAAATGACATGCCATATGTATCAACTCTCTCAAGTCATTGGGATCTAAAAGCAAAAAAAAATTTCAGCAATCTCCTAGGCAACATACAAGGTATGTGGATGAACTTGACTATCTTATGGATATGTCTGCTACTCTTTGATCCAGAGAAAAAAAGTGAACAACAGAAATTTTTTGTACTTCTTGTGACTCTTGGCCCAGAGTATGAACCCATCCGAAGCCAGATTTAATGTCTGGAACTTCGTTCTCTTCCCACTGTTTGTTCTATTCTTATAAGAGATGAATCTAGAAAAAAGGTAATGCTTCAAAATTTTGATCCTCAAGAAACTCTGGAATAGAATATTGCCTCTATGGAGTATGAACATCGAAGATAAAACAGTGAAAAAAGTGGAAGAACTGTCCACAACGATTATGTTCTCATTGTAAAAAGGAAAGGTGTTGGTTCCTCCATGAAAAACCAACCACCATGAGGCCAAAAAAAAAAGAAAAAAAGAAAAGAAAGCACCACTGCCGTATCCAAAGTTACAGCCAAAACTTTGGATACTTCGGATCTTACTCAGCTGCTGGAAAAAATAAGTGAACTACTGAAAAATGTCAAGGATCATCATGGTAAAGAGCAGAAAAATGCTACTGCAACATCAACAAGTGTTACCGGTAAAGCTCTTATTTCCCTCAAGTCTGATTATTGGATAATCGATTCTAGAGCTAGTGTCATATGTCTATGAACTGCCATAACCTTAGTAATTATTCTTCAATGCCTAGAAAAAAAATCATGTTACTGCGAATGGCTCCTCAATGCTTGTTCAAGGAGAAGAGTTAGATTTTCATAGAAATGGTGTTAAATCTAAAGTGCTTTATGTGCCTGATCTCTCAAGTAACTTGTTGTCCATTTCAAAAATTGTTAAAGATTTAAATTGCCAAGTTATTTTCTCCCCCACTAACAATGTATTGCATGACCCTATATCAAAGTGGAAGATTGGTGTGGAAACTCAAGAAAATGGGCTATATGTACTGAAAATTAATGAATGTGCCTTGACTCCCCAAATCAATCGAGAGGGGGACTTTGGCACCAGAGACTTAGCCACCCATCATGTCATGCCTTGAATATTTTATTATCAAATTTGAATTATAACTGACATGTTTGTGAAACTTGCAAGTATGCTAAAATGTCTAGACATGCATTCCATGAATATTTAAATAATGCTATGTGTACTTTTGATCTAGTGCATTCTGATGTGTGGGGGCTGGCCCCGGTGAACTCATACTCAAATTTTCATTATTATCTCACTTTTATTGATGTTTTTTCAAAAACCACTTGGATTTATTTACTAAAAACAAGGATGAAGTTTTTGCAAAATTTTTATAATTTTACAAAATGGTTGAAACTCAATTTGATGCCTATATAAATTGTCTTCGATTTGACAATGGTACTGAATATAAAAACCAACTTTTTGAACAATTTAAGAAAGAAAGTAGGATGGACCATCAATTCACTTTTGTTGATACACCCCAACAAAATGGGGTGACAGAATGGAAAAATTGTCACCTTCTAGAAATGACTAGGTCATTATTGTTTGATATGAATGTTTCTCAGGGTTTCTGGAGTGACGCAGTTTTGAAAGCTTGTCATACTATCAATCGCACACCCACAGAAATTATTGCTGGAAGAGCTCCTTTGGAAGTCCTCATGAAAAGGAAATTTAAAGTTGACCACATGAGAATTTTTGGATGCATTGACTATGTTAAGAGTAAAGTTGCAGACACCCAATCTCAGAGTAAAAAAATGCATTTTCATGGGCTACTCATCTACAAAAAAAGGATTCAAATGTTATGATGTGACCATCAAGCATATTCATATCTTTTGTGTGTTGTAGTATTTGAGAAAAAAAAGTCCATATTTCTCTCACTATGCAATACAAGGAGAGGATAGTTTCAAGCACAACAACATGGTCATGCCTAACAATCTGCAGTACAATTATTTTGATATCACCATAATCCATCACCATAGTGACCTTGAAGAAAGAGAGACCTTTGAAAACCTTGAATGTGATTGAAGCAATACCTAAGTCTCTCTTGAACCTCAAGCAGATCAAAACATTGGAATTGGAGCTATAGTCCTTATTGAACCTTACTCAGAGACCTTAGAATCTCACCCGACTGAACCCATTCTAAAAATCTTCTTGAAACATTCAGCTACCTAGACATTTTGGAAGGCTTTGTCACCTACATTGATGTTACTCATCCTTTAGAAAAAATTTTGAGTTTTTGCAACCACCGCAAACACCACGTGGCCTTCCTCAGTCATATTGAAAAGCAAAGAGATTCTACTACTTACCAGGAAGCCAAAGACCAAAAGATATAGGTTGAAGCCATGCATGAAGAGTTAGATGCTCTACACAAATATCGTACATGGGAACTAGTTACTCTCCCAGTGGGAAAACGTGCAGTTGGGTGAAAGTGGATCTTTAAAACTAAGTACAAGACTGATGACTCTATTGAACGCCATAAAGCACATCTTATTGCTAAAGAGTATACTCAAACACAAGGGTTAGACTATGAAGAAACTTTTGCTCTTGTAGCAAAAATGACCACCATCAGAATTCTCCTATCCATTGCTTGCAATTTTGAATGGCCATTATTTCAATTAGATGTGAAGAATGTTTTTTACAAGGTGACCTTCAAGAAGAAGTATACCTGCCACAAAGCCACCCTATGGAATGTACTCCAAATCTTGTTTGTAGGCTCAAGAAGTCAATTTGTGGATTGAAGCAATCTCCTAAAGCCTGGTACCAAAAATTGAGCGATGCATTGGAGAACAAAAAATTCACCAGATGCTATTCATATAATTCAGTTTTCATCAAAAGATCTAATGATAAACTTGTTGTTGTATTGATTTATGTGGATGACACAACAATTACAGGCAATGACAAACAAGGGATAGCTCACACCAAGTGGTATCTTCACAATACTTTTGAGATCAAGGATCTGGGGAGACTAAAATACTTTTTAGGGATCAAAAGTGCTAATTCCAAGAAAGAATCATCTTGAACCAACGCAAGTACATACTTGATTTACTTAAAGAAAAAAGAAAAACAATTATTAGGCCAGCATACACGGCCATAGAAGTGTACCCTAAACTTGATAACACCAAGGGTGACCCCATTGAAGATGTGAAAGCTATCAAAGACTTATGGGGAAGTTAATATATCTCATTGTCACATGACCTGACATCAATTATGCCATCAGCTTGGTAAGCCAACATATGCGTTCTCTTAAAGTAGTGCATGTCAAAGTAGTTGAAAGAATTCTCAAATACTTAAAAAAGACTCCAGGGCCAGGTTTGTGGAACAAAGTGAATGGGAATGTTAATATACGATGTCACTCGGATACAGACTAAGCCGGTGCTTCAGATAAAAAGATCTATGACAGGTTATAGCGTTTATGTTGGTGAAAACCCGGTTTCTTGGAAAAGCAAGAAACAACATACTATTTTTAGATCCAGTGCCGAGGAATAATACATGGCAATGGCAACTGCCTCAAGCGAGCTCATTTGAATAAAATCACTCATCCAAGAGCTTGGATTTGTTATCAACTCTCCTATTGCTATGCACTGTGACAATCAAGCTGCAGTTCATGTAGCTGCAAGTTCAATTTTTTACGAACATGCCAAACACATAGAAATTGATTGTCATTATGTACGTGAAAATTTCTAAAAAGGAGATATTGAAATTCCATATACTAGGAGCACAAAGCAGCTGGCCGATGGGTTTACTAAAGAACTTCCTACAAAGCAATTTGACAATATTAAAATCAAGTGGGGCTGTTTGAATCTCTATGCCCCACTTGAAGGGAAGTGATGAAAGTGGGGGTTACGTCCAGTGCAGCATGCTCAACGGATCATTCTCATTCCTGCCTTATTGAAATCAATTGGAATGTAGAAAGAATTGCTGCAATGTACGTTAGTAACACTCTTTCCATGTTAATTTTGAGTTTTGTATGTAAAGCCTACCAACGATCACATGCATTGTTTTTTGCTTTCGTCATGTATCTTATATATACTTGTAAAGCAAAGAAAGAAAATGAGGAAACAAAGAAAATTAAAGGAGCAGCTGCCCTGGCATTCATCGTGGATGTAGGTCTATGAACCGAACCAAGTAGAAATCAGTGTTTGTTTCTTGGTTCTCTTTCTTTCTCCCATTTCAACACATGACAACAAAAAATCCAAATCTGTTACATCAGAAGCAATTGACCGTCTTTTTTAAATGATTTTCCAAGTACTAAATATGACTTGACTCTCAAGTATTAAACGACATATATAACCATCACACAGAACACATTGTGTTATGGGATGGAAAATTCCATGGTAAAAGTTACAATAAAGTATTGGCACATTCCATGGCCACTTTCATCAATGATAATTTAGACAAGGGGACTTGTAGTGATGGAGCTTTGACTGTAACAAATACTTATTAGCAACAGGATTGTGGGCAATAACAACTGTTAAAGCGGTAGCTAATATTCAAAATTAACCTTTAAACTTAAACGGAGGGGAAACATCCTTGAAACAAAAAACATATATTTATTGAACATGGAAAAGTAACACCATCGACTACATGGCACTCAGACTTCCCATTGTTATAAAACACAATTAAGCAGCATCCGAAGCTGCCAATAGTAGACCAATACAGAGAACCACAATGATTATGACAATAGAAACTAACATATATATATATATATAGATATATACATATATATACCTTAGCCCTGGGTACATTCAGTTGGTGCGAAAGAAAGCAGTCCATGGCCCAGATCATACTTGACATGCATGTTTTGCTGTGCAGCATTCCCGAACATGGGCATCTCCCCGCCTTCAATGGCTAAGCAGGCGATTCCACTTCTAAACATTACAAAGATGTTTGAAGGTGGCAGCTTCCAGTCTGCATTAGCAAAATGAAAGGTCATCTCCGGCAACCCTTCATATGGAACCCCATTATTTTGTACATGGTAACAAAGTAAATCTTTCTCAAGAGGATAGAAGCGTTCATGGTTTATGACATTAGCCACCGCATTTACTACTTGACCATACACATCTTTAGCAAGAAAAGTGAGCATGGTGCCCGAGTCTATGATGATCGATCTGGCATCTCTCAACAATGCAGTCATCTTTGAACCACCAAATTGTATGTTGAATCTGTTGTCCCCGACGCTTATGTCAATTAGGTTGAGAACATAATACGTGCCCTGAGAACCACCTGGTACCATTGGAGTTTCTTGAACTTCTACCTTGCCTGAAAACTCTGCATCCTCACCGAATCTGAGCTGTCCCAGGGAATTGTTTTCATTGCTACAGGGAGGAAGACAATAAGCAAATTTCTTATCAATAAAAGAGCCAATCTGATTAACAAGCGAGAGAGGACCACCGCTGAGGCAACAAGGCCAGGAACTTTAAGCAAGGCAGGATTAGGATTGCCCTCACTATGAACGGAACCAAAGACAATTCCTGGAAGCTTGACATTGCTGGCACCATCCTCAAACAAGAGCATCTCGAAGGCTAGAATCCCTTCTACAATGGATTTGTCAACATAGGAATATCTGAACCAGCAAAGTTGGTTGCTGGTGCAACCATATTGGGGCAATATCGTGCAAAAGCTGGTGGAGCATCTCTGGTTCTTGTAGGTGGACGACTGAAGTGGATCAAACATTGGTGTTTGGACGTTCAGTTGTCACAATGGCGTCATGTTGTCCATATGAGGTCACTACCAGTGTTTATTATGGGCCAGTACAGGCGGGATGGGGTACCTAGCGAGATAACATAAGACGTGGAAACTCACTGGGACCAGGCATCACGGGGCTGGAGATCATGCTGGTGGTATTGCCAAACCGTGAAGCGATGTGGCGGCAGTGCAACATGGAGTGCAGAGCTACCTGCTCGGCTCATTGAGCTAGAGTGAATGAGGGGTCATAGAGAGGAGATAGTGATGAGTTTCGATGAATGAGGTCTATGGAGAAGCGGAGAGGTCTGAAAGCGAAGATGCTGGCAGGGTTAGGTAGCACTGCAAGTAGGAGCAGCTGGAGGAGGACGCGGAATGCTATAGAGGAGAAGAAGGCAGCCATGGTGAGCGCTGAAAGGTTGCTGTATTAAGGATAAATGTGTTGGTATTTATAATGGAAGTCATAGTTAAGGTCACTGCTGATGAAGGAAAGGATTTGGATTTGGAAATTGTGGAGAAAAGAAACATATGGCCAAACTGAGTCACGTATTCCTTTGTTTAACCAGTAACCATCACAATGAAGAAAAGTTGGTAGCATCTTCCAATGGTTAAGCTTAGGTAAATCTCGTAGTGCTTGGTTGGACATCAGCAATTTTATAATGATTTGTTAAATTCCATTTTCTTTCTTGACCTTTTCTTCCCAATTCCTTTCCTTCCCTTTCCATTTTTTTTCCTTTTTATCCTACTTTCTCTCCATCCAAACAGGTGATAGAATAGGTCAACGAAAAATTATTTAACAACAATGAAAAGGTAAGGCCAGATGGGATTGCGTTTGCGTTGCCTCAAGCCTCCCTAAAAGTGACCAGACATTGAAATGACCTTATATAAGAAGTTACATGGGGAAATAGGTCACTACTGGAGTACACTTGTAGCTCCTTTTATCTTGAGAATCAAAACAATCAGAGTGTTGTTAAACCTCTTCACCATTCTTTTTATTCCGAAGAAAACTTCAGCCATCTTGGTTATGTCATGACAGATTACTCCTCGGTACTGTTGAAAAATGGACCTGAAGGATCCACTACATCCTGAATCACTTTACGCTTTCAAACTAAAGTTGCATACTTCAGTTCTTTTGCTAAAGCAGGTCTGAGGAGGAAAGTATTTATTGGTCAGGCCCTTGGGTCAAAAGACTGCCCTAGGCCCGACTCAATCTGGGCTAGGTACCTAACTATTCATTTAGTACTCGGCTCACTGCTTACCCTTTTGTACAACCCAATAATTTCAAACAATGAGCCCTCTATGAGGCCAACTGTATTTTTGTGTCTTTTTTCTTTGAACTTAGCAGGTTGGCACATTGTTTAATCCATGTTCCATTTCCTATAAAAGTACTTGTGAGAATAAAATAAGAATAAAGCAGGTAATTTCCATCTCTTTCTCTCTCTCTCTCTCTACATGCACGAGAACTCAAAAGGCATGGAGCTGTTACTTTATTTTTTTCTTCGACCACACTTTCACTTTCAGCGGTAGGCAAGTCAAAAAAGGGAGGAACCACCCTGCAGACTAGGTGGCAATGACGCAGACGTAGAGGTGGAATAAAAAGGCTCGAATCAAAATACTTATGTGAAGTTCGAAGATTGTGTTTCCCCTTGCAATATGGTGGCTATGGAAGAACAGGAATTATGAACCGTGACAACAAGAAAAAATCCAAATCTGTTACATCAGAAGCAGTTGACTGTCTTTTTTATATGATTCACTAAGTGCTAAATATAACTCTTCAAGCAGAAGAACAAGTTTCCACAACTTTTCGTCCTTTTTTATGTAGGAATTCTCTTATATCATCGACTTCAACACAAATCAGAATCACCACAAAAGCATATAGAAAACTGATATGCTAATGAAACCACATGTGAAAGATGCCCCGCCTTGGTCGACCAACTTCCCTTCCTTATTTTAAAGCTATTCGCAGTACCTACACCTTGGTCCTCATGAATCTTCATGGTCATCGATCGTCACTAGCTATTGCCGGAATGAATTCCAATCTTTCTGTTTGCTCTCTCTCCCTCTCTCTAGACATGCATAAGAACTCAAAAGGCATGGAGCTGTCACTTTAGTTCTTTCTTCCACAACACTTTCACTTTCATTGCCCTCAAATGATAACCTTGCTTAGATTATCTTGCAATCGAGTTATCATGTTCTAAGTGTAACATATAGTCTTCTGGTACCTAACATATATATTCAAGTATCATAATGTAATTGGTCTATATGCCCATCCGGCAGCCACTGCTTTTGATATCAACTAGGTAATTTTTTTGCTGGGAAACTGCCAAGGGAGCCCCTTGCTTTATTGAGATATCAAATAAATAAGTTAATCCACTGTCTATATCACTAATTTCTAGAGACCAGCCAATATTGCAACATTTTACCAGTTAGTGCCCACACGAGCAAGTGATGATCAGTCAAAAAAATTGGTACTGCGACTAAGATGAGGTTGAGGTTACAAGTAGTGAGAAATCAATTTTCTCAAATAACATGGCATCTTTCCTGCTTGGTGGGCCATTACAGATCCTTTGATGGGATTTTCATATGATCCGATCAGGTCGACTGAAAACTGGATTGGCCGGGTCATTCCTGAATATTCAAGGGATTCAAATAAAAGTCAAGAAGAATGAGGAGGGAAGGGTGGTGGAGGAGGAGAAACTGAACTTTAGCCACCAGCATTGTCATGGGATGTCGCTTGTTGGTTTCTTCAATCGATGCTGCTTGAGTTTTTGACACTTACGGTCATTGGCGAAGCTGCCAATTGGTAACATATGTTTTACATGATTAAGAAAAATCTTAATACAATAAATTATCAGACACTTCATTATTTTGTCATCTAGCTAGCTGTAGCTAGTTTCACCTCCAACCATGGTCAGTCGCAGCTAGAGTTAGAAATGTTGGACTTAGGGGCACTAATTTAAAGAATCTCATACCTATAGGGTCACTGATGTATATAAAGAAGCAAGTAGTTGAAAGCATATGTAACAATGAAAACAAAGAAAGTTTATAGGACCATGTGGGCAACTGCCAAAAGGAGCCCACGTATGACTCCACCAAAGGCTCTAGCCCCATCCCAATTTTTTGTACTTCCATGCATTTCATGGACCAGAAAATCAAAACAGGGTTCGCATAAAATTTTCAAACAAAATTTGAATTCACACTGACAAATGCACATTTAAAATAAATAGCAAATTAACCAGATTACTTGTTAGATGATTGAATGCATAGGAGTTGCCAGTTGCCATCAAATGAAGTTTGATAGTTGGAATGTTAGAGGGCTTGCTAATCTAACAACCTAGAGAGATTTTGGCAAATGGATGAGATCTCATCAACTTGACATCGTTTTCATGTTTTGATATCATGTTGATTGCGGGCAACTTCAGATCTTTTTGCAATCACTACAAGGAGTTTTCCTTTGAATCTAATATTGATACAAATCTTAATTGGGCCATAGTTGTCTGTGCTTAGAGACAGGCTGATTTTAGATTGACTAGTTGCAAATTTAATAAATTTTAGATGGATTGTTTGTTTATTCATAACGCTTCCAATCTCAACTTTGATACAATAGGGGTGTATCTTCACCCTGACTTTAGAATTCACAAAGACCAATTGGTTATGTTAGATATCATTATTGCCAATAAACAAAAGTTAGTATTGTCATGAAAGATTTTAATTCAGTTTGTAAGGAGTCTGAAAAATGGGCCTGCCCCTGCTAGACAAGCTTGTTTAGCATTCAGTGGATTCATTCAAGATGCTGGACTAAGGGAGATTGTGGACAGAAACAGAGCATTCACTTGAACCAATCTCTGCGGCCCAACAGCGCTGGTTCAAAGCAAATTAGATAGATGTTTTTTAACAACTATTGGATTGAGCAAGTTGGATGTTGCAGGCAGCTTTTGGTAGAACCAAGAAGTTCTTCAGACCAATCAGCGCTTCTCTTTTACATGTAAATTAAATATCTTTAAAACCGCATGCAGAAGAAGACAATGATTTAACTACTTCCTTTAGTAAGAGTGTTAACCTAGTTGTAAGGTCATTATTACAAGATCATGGAGAGTGGAGTGTAGACGATGCATAATGCTTAAACTTCTGGCAAAACGGAATAGAGTACGACCATGAATAAAGTAACTGGAGTAAGTATAGAACCGAGAAAGTTGATACCAGAACTATTCAAAAGGATCTTATTGAAATTTATAAGAGGCAAGACATTGGCTCTCATAACTGGTCCACTTCTGAAAATCATATTAGAAGTTTTCTTGCGGATGCTCTCTGAGATGAAGAAATTTATTAGAAAAAATAAGTTAGGTTATCATGGCTAAAAGAAGGGGATAATAACAGCAACCTATTTCATGCTATGTTGAAGAAAATGTCCAAAAAAATGGACTCTTGCACATGAAGATGGATGATGGGGAGTTTTATGAGGAGGATAAAATTCTTTCAGCATGTACTTCTTATTTTTAAAGATTTTTTACCAGTGACAACTCAACAAACATGATTATGGATCAGCTTGCTGTTGGCCACTGCATATTTATAAAAGAAAACTTAACGGACAAAAGTCCCATTTCAGATGAGGAAGTGTAAATAGGCTGTTATGGGTGCCAACTCCAATAGTGCACCAGGTCTGGATGGGTTTCCGAATTCGTTCTTTCAATATAATTCGGACATGGTAAAGACTAATATCACTGTCGCAATTACAGATTTTTTTTAGAAAGAAAAGTTTGTTAAGAAACTAGGCAGAAATCATATAAACTTAATTCTTAAATTTGATTTAGAATTTGTTAAGCAACTAGTGTACTGAAATTTATTTTCAGAATCATGGTTTCGAGAATGAAGAAGGTACTAAAGCGGGTCATTTCCAACATGCAAGGTGGTTTTTTGAAAGATAGAAACATCCATCAATCTCTCCTTCTTGTGCTTGAGATGGTATATGCAATGTCTAAGGGTCAACTAGCTATATTGAGATAAAGGGTCATGAAATCATGGACTTGTGTTAACAAGTTGGAAGTGGATTCATCAAGATGTGATAAGGAATTGTGAAAAACAACATTCATGAAAATCTCTGCGGCAACAGCGGTTCAAAGCAATTAGATAGAGTTTTTTACATATTGATTGGATGGATTTGCAATTTTGTAACCAAAGTCTTCAGACATCAGCGCTTCTTTTACGAAATTAAATATCTTAAAACCGCATGCAAGAGACAATGATTTAACTATTCCTTAGTAAGAGTGTTAACTAGTTGTAAGGTCTTATTACAAGATCATGGAGAGTGGAGTGTAGACGATGCTAATGCTTAAACTTTGGCAAACGAATAGAGTACGACCATGATAAAGTAACTGGAGTAAGTATAGAACCGAGAAAGTTGATACCAGAACTATTCAAAAGGATCTTATTGAAATTTATAAGAGGCAGACATTGGCTCTCATAACTGGTCCACTTCTGAAAATCATATTAGAAGTTTTCTTGCGGATGCTCTCTGAGATGAAGAAATTTATTAGAAAAAATAAGTTAGGTTATCATGGCTAAAAGAAGGGGATAATAACAGCAAACTATTTCATGCTATGTTGAAGAAAATGTCCAAAAAATGGACTCTTGCACATGAAGATGGATGATGGGGAGTTTTATGAGGAGGATAAAATTCTTTCAGCATGTACTTCTTATTTTTAAAGATTTTTTTACCAGTGACAACTCAACAAAATGATTATGGATCAGCTTGCTGTTGGCCACTGCATATTTATAAAAGAAAACTTAACGGACAAAAGTCCCATTTCAGATGAAAGTATGCATCATGTCAATTGGGACTTTCATTAATCAAGTAAGCAATCTGCATTAAGATTTTTAGAAAAAAAAAAAAAAAAAAAAAAAAAAAAAAAAAAAAAAAAAAAAAAAAAAAAAAAAAAAAAAAACAATTCTCTTTGTGAGATGATATGCAATGTCTAAGGTCAACTAGCTTATTGAAGATAGACCTATCAAAAGCATATGACAGGGTCAATTGGACTTTCTTACAAGCTGCCATGTTGCATTTGGGATTTCATTCTATTTGGACTCAAAGATTAACCACAGTAGTGACAAATGTTTTTATGCTCTTGTGATTAATGACCATCAAGGTGAATACTTTGGATATTCTCATGGTCTGCAATAAGGATACCCTTTATCTTCATTTTTATTCCTCATTGTCATGAAAATATTTTCACGTACATTACAAGCTGCAATGGAAGGAAGAATTATTGAAGTCCCGCATATTGGAAAAGGCATAGAGGGAGTTTTTTCTACAATCTACGCTGATGACATCTTGATTTTCTTAAAAGCCTTCAAGAATGGCTTTCTTCACCTACAAGATTGCAAGTATTTGTAATCAGTTCAATATGGGCCAAAGCAAGATTGCAAGTATTTGTAATCAGTTCGGCTATAGCCTAGGACAGTTTCCTACTAGACCTTTGGGTCTCCCTCCCAAGCCAACGAATTTGAGAACGTTGATCTGATTCTTATTGTTTTAAAAATGCAAAGTAGACTAAGTTTATGAAAACGAATGCTACTTTCCTATGCAGGCAGGATCTGCTTGATCAAATCAGTATTAGAAGCACTTTAGAAGCACTTCATATTTGCTGGATGTTGCTGTTCAAGTGCCCTCTTGGTGCCATTAAGAAAATAGAACAGATTATGTGCAGTTTTTTATAGGAACAGTCAGACGCAGGTAAGCCCCATTTAAATGCCTGGAATGTCTTGACTTTTCGTAAATAGGAAGGTGGGCTGGGTATTATAAAATTTAAAGAGGTCAATGAAGTTAAGCTGTTGCTTCTAGGATGTACATTAATTTTTCACCATGGCATATGGGACTCAAAATGCATGAAGAAATATTTGAGTAGGAAAAGTCTTGGTATGTGGAAATGTTTCCCAATATTTCTTCTCTTGGGTGGGATCTAATCTGTTACTTGAAAGGTGATGAATGGAGTGCTTACGAAGTTCTGGACAGAATGCGGGGGATGTTTTACTTAAGCAGATTCCATTGGATCTGTTTGGAGAGGCAGAACCTTTCCTTCGAAAGTCTGTTAAGGAAATGCTAATACAGCGCCACATTGAGCGAAATCTATGGAGACATGTGCAATGCATTGGAGATTGCCTTCAACTTAGGCTCATGCAAAGTGCAGATTTTCTTTGTTCTAAAGAAGATCGTAAACCTGTAAAGTTTGTGAGCCAAAAATCTAGAATTCATGGTCACCTGTAAAGTTTGTGGGATACTTATGCTATGAAGATTCAGCAATACATCTATTCATGGTTGATAAATTCCATGGAATAGACACTTTCTCTATCTGGAACAGGTGGTGGAGGAAGAGGTTCTCATGTAAAGAATTCAGATGGTGTTGGCTTGCCTGCTTCAAAATCAAAATCTGGAAGCTATGCTGTTCCAAACATCAGGTGGTGCTAAAGAGGTGCTTAAGATCAACCATGAATAAACAACAATAAGGAAAATATGTAAAATAGGCGATAAATATCTGGCTACAAACCATAATTTTCAGTCCTTTTTGGCATTGTCAGAGTAGAGATGAGTGGGGATGGAAATGGTCACTTCTTGTCTTGCAAATGTTTATAAAGGATGTATTCCAAAATGGTCACTAATACAGTTGTTGTTGGAAATGGGCAATGTATTCCAATCACACACATTGGACAGGCTGATATTTCTCCAAATCTTTCTATTAAGGATGTTCTCTATGTTCCATGCCTCACTAAAGATCTCATTTATGTTAGCAAATTGACTGATTTTCCATATGATTTCAAATTCACCTCTGGTTGATGCACCCCTAAGGCTGCGTTTGATTGCAGGGGGAAAAGTTGAGGGGTGGGTGAAAATTGTATGACGATGGGAAGATTCAACCACTATGAGGTGAGGCCATCAAACGCCGAAAATTTTAACACGAATTTTTCGTACGACAAGGTGAAAATTAACGCGGAAAAAAGTCGGACCTCAGAGGTCCGACTTTTTTCCGTGGACAAATTTTTGAGCCATTAGGGCTCAAAAATTTCATCCTCTTTTCTCTCGTTTTCCCCCTTCTACCGAAGCCCTCACGTCTTTCCGCAGCCCTTGCATCTTTCCCCTTCCACCTGAAGCCCCCTTCTCCTCTGTTGCTGCCTCTTGTTCTCCTGCTCTCCATTGAAGGCCTCCGTCTTCCTCTTCCTCCTTCGCGCTGCCTCTCTTTTGCTGCCACTTGCTTTCCATCCCTGCATCTTCCTCTTTGCCGAAGCTGTCCATCACCATCTCTTGCTCTCCATCAAAGCTGTCGATGTCGCCTCTTGCTCTCTTTCTGCTGCCTCTAGCTCTCCGTCGCTGCCGCTTCTTTTCCCCATCCAGGTATTCTTCCTCCTTCGTTCCCACCAACAGAAAAACCAGCTTGGTTATCTGGGATCATCTGCAGTTACACCGTCAAATCTCTCCGTCTCTTGCTCTAAGTCGAAGGCATCCGTCGCAGTTAAAAAGAAAGAGGAAAGGCAGAGATGGAAAAGAAGAATACCTGAACGGGTTTGGGGCCATACTTGAAAGAACTCCACATAGCTGGCTTTTCCATTGGTGGGATCGAAGGAGGCATCAGCAGATGCCAATTTTCCTGTATTTGCCATCTTGGGTGTGCTCGATTTGACGCCATCCGACGAGGAAGAAGAGAGGGAAAAGGATGGATTCATTGGAATTTCTTTCCACCCATGAAACCAATTTCAAATCCGAAACTTCGCAGGTTTCTCCAACCGGCTGGCCTTCCTCTTTCCCACCAATCAAGGTCAGAGAACCCTAGATTTCTCACAGTAAACTGAGAGTGAAAGAGAGAAGATGGTTGCTCGCCTGCAGATGGGCAGACTCTAGATCAGCAGCCTGATATTCTCCTCACGAGAAAATGAAGCAAAATGTTTTCTTGACATGAAACACATGGAAAATATAGTCGTTATTATGACAATTATATTTAGTAAATACATTTTTTTGATAGAAAAATTCGTAAGTGTGCAAGAGAAAACTATCTACTAACATGGAAAACTAATAAAGCATCATCGTATTTCAAATAGTATAAAACCATAAATATATGTTATTTTCAGAGATAATTAAGTAAATAACTGTGATATCTTGGGAAAGAGTTATTGGACAAGAACCAATAAAACAACAATTTCTAAGGGTCATGAAAAAGTCTCTCTTATTTTTTACCATGTGCACCAAACACAGTTAAATTTACCCTGCAAAAAACTACTATGTGCATCAAACACAGTTAATTTACCCTACAAAAAACTTCCTTGCAATCAAATAGGGCCTTAAATCGGAAGAGGGTTAAATTTCATCCTGTATATTTTCCTAGAAAAATTTTCCATGGTAAATTTACCACGTTAAATTCTTCTCTGCAATCAAACGGGCCTAAAGGACAGAAGGACGGGTATAGTAATGGCAATAGGGAGTGAACCAGGCAGACTCTCTGCAGTGAACAATCACAGCAATCATAAGGCTTTCTTTTCATCACGTTTCTGAGAAGTGACAGAAGAGTTTTGGCATGCACGTTTGGGACATCCTCAATCTGTTGTTCGCCCTTTTTTCAAAAACCAGAAATATATTGATATTTTACCTAATATTTCTCTCTCGGTTTGTGCTAGTTGCCAAATGGGAAAATCTTGCGAATTGCCTTTTATTGTAAAAGACGATAATGTTTCTTTCCCACTAAAAAGAATTCACAGTGATGTTTAGGGACAGGCACCAGTTATATCTCGAGAACAATATCGGTTTTAAGCTCTAATGGTCGATGGCAATAGCCGTTTCACATGGTTTTACCCTCTAAGACACAAATCTGATTTTTTTTATGCCTTTGTTCATTTTCACACAATGGTTGAGCGCCAATTTGACAGTAAAATAAAAATTTCCAAAGTGATGGAGGTGGTGAATATACAAGCTCCTGCTTCGTATTATATCTCGACAACCTTCAAATTAAACGGCAATATTCCTGCCCCAAGACACCCAAGCAAAATGGCAAAGCAAAGCACAAGCATCGCTCTATCACTGAATCGGGTCTAACGTTGCTCTTTCATTCAAATGCACCAAAGAGATTTTGGGTTGATGCATTCTCAGCAGCTGTCTTTCTTATGAACAGGCTTCCCACCTCGACATTGTCTATGCAGTCACCTTCTCTATATTGTTTAAAAGAATTCCTGATTATTCCAGCATGCATATCTTTGGCAGCAGGTGCTTCCCTTATTTGAGAGGATATGTTCAAAACAAATAGACCCTAAATCTGTTCCATGTATATTTTTGGATATAACACATTTCATAGGGTTACAAATATTTCAAACCAAATTCCAGATGTCTATACATATCCAGGCATGTCCTCTTTGATGAAAACACATTCCCTTTCAAAAATCCATCTTCCTCTATAAGGACGATGTCATGGATAGTGATTTTATATCCTTTGTTGATATCGGGACTTCAAGTGATAGAACCATGCAAACTTCCGATCACCCATAATCTGGTTCCAGCCCTACACCAGATCCATGTCTAAATGTCTATGACGATCTTCAATAAAGCATGCCACATGATAGATCTCTTGATACAAATATTCATCCAGCCGATCCACCTGATCCAACGCCAAACTCTCCACCAAGCTTACATAGTTCAGAAACTACAAGTGACACCAGTCTTCCATCAACCTGTATGGGAACTCGAACCATAGTAACAAGATCTGTAGCTAGATCAACGTCTCTAGGAAACCAAACGATGTTAACTACAGCTACAGTAGGCATTCACAAACCTAATCCTAAGTATGCCAACATTCATACCATGGAAGAAGAAATGACTGCATTAAGCTCTAATAATATATGGGATTTAGTTCCAAGAGAACCTTACATGAACGTCATTGGATCAAAATGGGTTTTCAAATCCAAACCCAAAGCATATGGAAGTCTTGATCGTTTAAAGGCATGCCTAGTTTCTTGGGGTTTCACTCAAGTAGAAGGGATCAATTACCAAGAGACTTTCTCTCCCGTCATTCGACCAAGTACTATATGACTTGTACTTTCTATTGCTATCATCTTCAAATGGAACATCAAACAATTAGATGGTAAAAAATGCTTTCCTACATGGATTGCTTCATGAAACGGTTTATATGTCTCAACCACCGGGGTTTGTAGATCCTCTTCTACTGCATCATGTTTGTCATCTTCGAAAGGCACTATATGGCTAAAGCAAGCATCTAGAGCTTGGTTTCAATGGATAAGTGATCTTCTTTTCACTTATGGTTTTGAGAGTTGCTATTCAGATCCATCCATGTTCACATTTCATGAAAATGGCCATTGTCTTATTCTTTTAATTTACGTCGACAATGTGGTTCTTACAGGCAGCTCTTCTAACTTAATTCAGAATTTTATCTCCAAGCTTGAAGTCAAAGTTCTAGTGAAAGATATGGGGCAACTAAGTTATTTTCTTTGGATCGAAGCCTTGCATACCTACGATGGTCAATTTCTCACTCAAATGAAATATGCTTAGGACATTTTGGAAAGAGCTCAAATGCTTGATTGTAAACCTATGAACACCCCTATGGCAGCCAAGCTAGCTCTTCTAGATACTTCACCTTTTTCATATCCAACTCTTTATCGTGCTATAGTTGGAGCATTACAGTACTTGACAATCACTCGACCAGAGACAACTTTTTTAGTGAATTTTATCACCCAATTTATGCAAAATCCAACTCAAGCTCACTTTCAAATTGCCAAGCGTATTCTCTGATATATCAAAGGAACTACCGGCTATGACATTCATATCCTCTCTCCAAGCACCATGGATCTATATGCCCTCTCAGATGCGGATTGGCTGGATGCCATCTCATCAGAAGATCCATGACAGGGTACTGTACTTTCCTAGGAGCTAACTGTATTTCCTAGAGTGCAGAAAAGCAATCCACCGTTGCTTGATCCAGTGCGGAGGCTGAATATCGCTCCATGGCATCAATAGCTGTAGAATTGACTTGGCTCCTTCAAAACCTTCCATAACCAAAATCCAGTTTTCCACAATCGGTCAAAACATATTCAGATTGATTATCATTATGTGCCGAAATGACCAGTTCAGGGCGCCTGACCACTAGATACGTCAATTCTTCTAGTCAAATTGTAGACATATTCACCAAACCTTGGGGAAAGATCAATTTTTTGACTTACAACACAAACTCAACGTCATCAGCCATTCCCGTTTACGGGGGCGTATTAAAGAAAATATTCAAATCTGGCTCACGACAATCATGACAAATCAAGCCAACAAGGAAGTTTTCAATCAAATAATGTAATGCCCAAATCAACTGCAACATCCAGCTATGGCATCGACAGCTGCAAGGAACAAAATGGAAGTTTTCACTCAAATGCTGAAACACCCAACACAACTACAATGTCTCACCAAAATGAAAACAGAAAATGGAAACTGCAACGTCACACTCAGCATCAAATGAATCTTCCTATGCAATGTCATTCAGTAATGGCCACAACAAATGGAAGGTACAAATCAAATTCAAACAATTGATTATCATGCATGAGCCATAATGATCCTGATCTGGCCCACGTTTCTTACACTGAAAGTCAAGGAGAAAAAGAAAATGATCCTGATGAAACGTTAAGAAGAAAAGATAAATAGAAAGATCATAATGATGTTGAATTGGCTCACATCTCTCAAATTGAAACGTTAGAGGGAAATAAAGAAACCAATGAAACATTATATCCAAAAATCTCTCATCGGTTACAGGGTGATTTATGCAGCTTCATGCTGCCCTATATAATGTATTGATGTACATAGGATGAATAGTGAGAAAAACGGCAAGAAATCCTTTCCTAGTGTGGACGAAGGTTCTCCTGAACTGAACCACATAAAACTTTGTATCCTTTCTTCTTGCCTTTCTCTCTCTTTTTCTTTATATTGTACTCACTGCCAAACAGTAGGTCACTCGAGGGGGAGATGTTTCAAGCTAAATGGATGCCCTCCCAACTTAAAAGGAGGAAAACAAAAAACTGGGGGTGCTAATGCCATAGATGGAAATAAAATACATTCTAATGCTTCAGTGTCTATTGTTTTTGCCTAATCCAAGCAAGGATCAAGCTCATGTTCTAACCATGGATGAATACAATAAGTTAAAACAACTTCTTAAAGATCAAACTGCTCTTGTGCCACACCCGCCCAATGGTCAATCTCATTTTGCAGGTATGATATATTCACAATCCAGCACATGGATCATTGACAGTGGTGCCTCTGACCACATGTCATCGTCCCTTAATTTTCTGTCTAATGTTATTGTCTTACAATCACCTTATCCCATAAAATACCAAATGGAACTGTGGTACATGCTACGCATATTGGTGAAGCCTCTCTACAACTTTCTTTGATACTAAAAAATGTTTACTATGTTCCAAATTATTCAATCCTGTATCAGTAAGTAAACTTGTTTCACTTACTAAATGTCAAGTCATCTTTGGTTCCAATGGTTTTTCGTTGCAGGACCTGAATTCTAGGACGATGATTGGACTGGGTAGTTTGAGAGATGGCCTGTTGTATTTAAGATCTCTGATCCTTCACATCAATCATTGGCAATGAACTGTAGTCTCAAGTGAACAGATATATGGCAACTTAGACTTCGGCATCCATCACAAGCCATGATTATCTATTTTTCAGCAAGAATCTAGCATTAAAATGAAAACATTTTATTGTGACGTATGCAAACTAACAAAACAGTCTAGATTACCTTTTAATGAAAGTGTCTCTTGTCAAATAATCCATTTGAGTTTTGCATTGTGATATTTGGGGCCATATCCCAAGCCTTATTTTCGGAGCACACTATTTATTACCTTAGTTGATGACTATACTAGAGCAGTGTGGGTTTATTTGATGTGATTTAAGCATGAAACTACTCATCTATTAAAAGATTTTATCAATATGATAGAAAGGCAATATAAGCTGAGGTTAAAATTGTTAAAACTTATAATGGAGTCGATTTTTTAAGGGAGATAAATGATTTTTTTCATGAAAAAAGCATTGTTCATCAAACACAGTGTTTATACACCACAACAAAATGGTGTAGTTGAAAGAAAACACCATCACATTTTAGATGTGGCTGGAGCCCTTAAATTCCAATCTGGTTTGCCTTGGCATTTTTGGGACCAGTGTGTATTGACAGCCGTGTATTTAATCAATCAAACTCCAACAAGTGCTTTACAAAACAAAACTCCTATGAAAAATTATTCAAAAAAAAAAAACCCAAGTATTGTCATCTATTGTCGTTGATTGTTTGTGTTTTGCAAAAGAACAAAATCCCAAATCTAAATTTGACCAAAGATCACGCAGATGTTTTTTTTTTAGGCTATACATTTGGTCAAAAATCATATAAATATGTCCTGAACTTCTCCACCCAGCTCTGGATAGAGAAATCCTCCAACCTCTCACACTAGATCACTTGTGCATTTTTTAAGCAATGCATTTATTTACACGCTCAATGCATTATATTGGGTGGCTGTAAAAAATGAGGACTAGCAATAGTTTACGACATGTACATAGCAATGGTTCTAGTGTTTTTAGCAACAATTTACAATGCTTTTAGAGTCTAATTTTTAATGGTTTAAAAAATTGGAGCATCCATTACACAAAAGCACAATACATACATACATACACACATATATCCACCTACTTTTTCCTTCTAGGTTTGGTATGTGATTTACATTTGGTCTAATGTCTAGATACAAAACCAAAAACTTTCAACCTTTGGTCCATTTTCTAACATAAAAGTAGGTTCTTAAGAGGTTGTTTGGCAAAGTAATACATTGTTGTTGCCCCATGAATCTGTCCTAGCAAATAAGACAGATTCATAGACGACTTGCTACTGTGTTGCATGTACAGTAGGAGACTTTAATAACAATGTGTTACTGTCGTCAGACAGCCCAGATCGTCAGACAGCCCTGAGGTAGCCAGTCTGGTTTGGAATGAAAAAATTTAAGTTAAAAAACTGAAGGCTTGGTCGGACTAACCCAACCCTCTGACATCCCTAGGTTCGGCAGGTTGACATGACCAGAGCGGAGGGATGGATTGGAAAAACTGCAGATGCCCTTTTTGGCCAACTCCAGTCATGTCATTGATCGATTCCTCAACAACACCATGGATGGTTGCCGAGCCTTCAACGTCGATGGGCGATAGCAAACTGCGGATGCTAGACTCTAGATGGTCCATGTGGGCCTGCAGTTTGAGAGTGAGATCGAGGCTGAGAGCTACTTTGTCAATATTTTGGAAATTTCTTTGAGTGAAATGTGAAATCAAGTGGAAACTGAAAGAAACCCGTAAGCACTTCAGCATCTTTTAAAATGGGTGATTGATGATGAATTGGCTAAATCATGCTTCATTCAGAATCACTGGAATAAAGATTGGTTGATTGCCTCAAGGCACATAGGGCAACTGGGTGGCGAGTAGTTCATATCCAAGGAGTTCGAGGTTTGAATCTTGTGGCCGCTGTCACATTCTAGTGTGTTATTTATTGGATTGCAAACCATGGCAAGTGGGTTCAGTGATGTAGAGTATGTCCACCTAAGCCTCGAAGCAGGACAAAATCTTGAAAGCATAAGGGCATGGCCTAGTAGTTTTATGGAAAAGACAGTTTCTTCTAAGTAAACAACAAATAAATAAATAAATATTGGCCGATTTGTATAATACTTCAGATCAACCCAAGCCAAGCCCCAATACAATTCAAAGCGGCTGACTCCAACCAACTTTTACATGAGAAAAACAGAATGTGAGAGTATGAACAATTAAAGAATCATTAAGGAGGACTGCTACGTATCACAATAGGCAACTCCTGTTTATCAAGAATCATGCAGGAATGTGTGGACTTGTGTGGCAATTGCCCACACAGGCACACAATAATTACTAGTTTACATTGTCGAAGCTCTGTAGCTATTTTGCTGATTAGCATGTGGCATCCCTCGGCCACTGATTTTCTGAAGGGCCTTCAGTCAGTAGCGAATATCTTGCTTTGCCTCCGACGAGTTACTGTGTTTTGCGGTGACCGATTCAAACTGCGAACCAATGAGATTGGTCCTTTTCCTTTGGAAAAACTGTTGAATCAATGGCTGCTCATTGTATTTGACAAGTCCTGGATTTCTCAAAATCAATCAGGGCAGGCCAGTCCATGAAACTGGGCTCAATCCATCGACGGTCCAGCTGTTCTCTTTAGATGGCCGGACTCAGCGTAAAATTCTTCTGGTCGATGTTTAATATTTATATGTTTTCTATTTGAGCAGATCCCCACCTCAACGTTTATGCATAATACATAGGTCATATATGCATCTTCTCAACTGTCCAAGATCGTTTTTTTTTTCTATAATGATACAAATACAAATTATTTAGGTTTCATGGCCAGAGAGGCTAAGCCTGTAATTCTCAAGCACCTCGTTCAAATTCGGAGATTCGAAGAAAAGGTCTGCAGCAAATTCTTAGCTTTAATCCTGCTTGGAAGGTCTAGGGATGCGTTGGGGCAGGAATCACCCAATGAAGCGTTGGAGCATAGCACCACAAGTAACCAAACTGGTGACTGCGTTTCCAAGTAAAAATGTGACCCATGGATGCAATGGAAATCTGACACAAGAATATTCCATGCATGTCTCTCTCTCATAGTCCACATCTTCCGTTAATCTTTCCACCATCCTTAAGAGCTGTTTCAGAATAAAAAAACAAATTAGGCTAAATCGTGAGAGAGAGAGAGGTGACAGTTGCTCATGAAGAGACAGTGAGTGGCAAGTGTTCAGCTGAGTTCGGGTAGATTGAGTTGAGTGCCCTCATGGGCACCCAACGTACAAACTCAAGAATAAGGGGACATTTTAGCAATTTTTAAAAGGTATGTCTTTTATTGTATTTTTTTTTTGCTTCCACTTTTGTCTCCTATTTTTTTTCATCGTAACCATACAAACTCAAGAAATTTTTACAGATAACCAGGTTTGGAGTTTGGGTGGACATGGGCCAATGCCGACATATTTCAATTAATGTAACAGTCATAATGAGAAGTAGAGTGTCCGGTCCAAGGAAAGGTATTATAGAAAAGATATATTTTGAAAAAAGAAGATTGTATATATATATATATATATAATATATATATATATATATATATTTATATATATATATATATATATATATATATATATATATATAGAGGTTATGAAAGAGTTAAAAAGTCTAAAATAAACATCATTTCATTAAAAAAATTCAGAAGTACACCAACCCCCTTCTTTTTTCCCCGTACATAAGGATGTGCATGCAACATACCTAAAACCCCATCTTTTTCGTATGGTAACTGCATACTTGTGAGTCCGTAAGGATGCGCATGCAACTCGATCTCACATCCCGCTGTGACTCAAAAGGATAGAAAAAAGAGAGCGGTGAAGAGGAGAAGCTGCAGTTTGTCTACCGTCATTGTCATGATGTAGATGAGACGTCACTCTAAAAAATCTGGAATTACATCTCAAATTGATGGACTAGCATTTGCTCATCCATCTTTGGAACAAGTTTTCTCAGAGACCTTAGACTTAATTTCTTGCTTAGGTGGGCATCTTAGATCCTTTTCATGACGTATGTGGAGGGCTATATATCTATATGATCCAAGATATTGCATACCTAAGGTCTGTTTTGAATAGGTGAAAAGTGAAAACTGGAAGGACTGCACCTTCTTACGTATGAAGTAACATCACAAAGCACCCATCCAGATATGCTTTCTATATCAAAATTTTATTCTCTATATATATCATTCTAGCAGCCAAAACATTATGAAAAACTGAATTTTTCATTATAGATGGCCAACTTTGAAAGTCGATCAAACAAACTGATGGTCGCAAACATCTTCTCTAAGAACTTATTGCCTTCTAACCAACACTTCTGGCACAAACCGGACTGTTGCAGCAACTGTCATATGAATATTGGCATTAGTGCACAAAACAAATGTTCAGTCCAAAGAATTAAAATATTTATGAATGATTGTATAACAGCCGGAACACTTTGTGAGTGTTGCGTGAATTTGCCGTGAAAATTGGGTCTGATTCAAGAATTATTAATTATAGTGCTCCATCAATCTATCCCAAATTTTGAATGGATTCATGACACAATCATAAAATGTTCACTTAGTGTAATCACCCCAAATTTTTTCAAAAAGAATGCCCTCTTTTATTGAAAACACAAAACCCAATTTTTGGATCTAAATTGGTCCAAAGCCACAATCCAAATCCAAATTATATCCAGAAACCCAAGTTCAAATCTAAATCAAGCATTTGAGACCCATTTGCCCTTTCTTTAACAAAAATGCCTCCTTTTAGAGGGTGATTTTGGTCTTTGTGGTAAACAAGACCCATTTGTCCCTCCTTTTTGACAAAGAACCTCCTTCTAGAAGGCAATTTTGGTCTTTTTGGTAAACAAGACCAATTTGTCCCTCTTTTTGACAAAGAACCTCCTTTTAGAGGGTATTTTGGTCTTTTTGGTAAACAAGACCATTTGCTCCTCCTTTTTGACAAAGAGCCTCCTTTTATAGGGCGATTTTGGTCTTTTTGGTAAACAAGACTTATTTGCCCCTCCTTTTTTACAAAGAACCTCCTTTTAGATGATAATTTTGGTTTTTTTGATAAACAAGACCCATTTGCCCCTCCTTTTTTACAAAGAACCTCCTTTTACAAGGTGATTTTGGTCCTTTACAAAAAAAATCAAATTTTGGGTTATGACTCCAAAATCCTCTATAAATACCCCCCACTTCACCCTCTGAGCAAGAGTGGTCATTGGGAGAAACCCTAGAGTATTCTCACTTGAAGACTTAGGGTTTTTCTTGAAGTCTCTCTCTCTCCCTCTTCCTCTTTCATTTCTCTTCAACTTGGAGCAAACTAGAACCCTTTTGGAGGCATTATCTTGGAGCTTCACTCAAGGGATCTTCAAGTGAAGGTGTTCATCTTCGTTAAGTCATTTTCTCATTTAGAGGTATGTAATCATCATCCTTCTCATTTTTCTCCAATTTTCTTTCCTCTCTTCTTCCTCTCCCCATGGCCAAAAGAGATAGTTCTCAACTGTATTTTTGAGCCAAGAGGTCATGCTCAAGTGCAACGGGAACATAAGAAGATGAGATGATCTTTCATTTCTATGCTTGAGTTATGTTATCTCATTTCTTGAATATATTCTTGTTGTTCTTTTGTTTCCTTTATTTTCCTCTCTTTATCTTTCCCCATGGTCATAAGAGATAGCTCTCAACTTTATTTTAGAAACAAGAGGATATGCTCAAGTGCACCAGGAACATGAGAAGATGAGATAACATTCCATAGTTGAATCATGTTCTCTTTCTTTTCTTAAATATTGTTTGATATTATCCATGCATGATATTATAATCTTTCTATTTACATACCAATGAACGGTGAGAATGAGGGTATGGCTTGGGGTTCTTTATTTTCATATTAATTTTTGAGATTGGGGCTTGTCCAACCCAGGAAAACCATCACAAAATGTATATGTTAAAATGCATTTGCATGTCATTTACGCTAGTTTCTTTCCTAATCACCGCATTAGGAACCTTAAAGAGTGCCTTGATGTGTTGTTAGATTTTCTTCCATACCCAACGGTGGAAGAAACATATTCCCTTGTAACCAAACCATTAATATTATATGTTTTATATAAATCATATTTTCTAAAACTTTTTCAAAAGAAATCTCTCTAATGTGGCCTTGGAGACTTAGCTTAGGCTCTTGCATGAGTCCAAGCTCCCTTCCGGCCTATATCAAAATTTAAAGTCGGCTATTTTCAAATTATTCTTTGATTTTTATATTCATGAAAACGTATGCATATATACATGTTATATACGTATGCATGCACATGAATATCTTTCTTTGTTGTTTCTCTTTCTATGATTTAACATACTTTTATAAACTCTCGTATACGTATATATAAATATATATATACGTGTATTCTATTTTAAAATTTCTCTTTCTCTTTCTAAAATGATCTTCTCTTCTCTACTTGATATAAACATCATTTTCATAAGCTTTCATATATGTATACAAATACATATCTTTCTTTTTCAAAACATGTGATTTTATGATTTTCAAGATCTTTTTCTTTTCTATTCTTTCAATATCTTACCATTTAAGATTTTAATTTTTCATTTGCTGACTTCATCAAGACCACAAACCAAGTAATGACCCAATATTGGATTTTTTCTTGATGGTCTACAATCCCAATCCATTTTCAAAAACTTTTCCTTCATATATATGATATTTACAAAAACAAATATCTTAGATGTATGTTATGGTAGCAATGCATCTAGATGAATGTTATGGTAGGAATGAATGATTTTCTCTTTCAATCATATAGGATCAATGCATCCATTTATTTTCACTCACTTACTGTCATGTATGATCACAAGCACCTCTCCAAAAGAACTTAAGCAAGATGAGATGAAACTCTAACTAGGTGGTAACCGAATTAGAGCAAAATCTCAAACCTACTTAATGTCTTAAGAGAACACTAAAATGATTTCAAAATAACTTTTCAAGCTTCCCAATGATATTCACAAGGATTTCCTTCTAGTTTTTCCAAAACATTTCACATTCTCAAGCAACACTTCAAGAACCTTTTCAAAAGTTTGAAACATCAAACTTTCAATATTTTTCTACACCGCATATAGAATCAAAGAGATGTTGAAGTTAAAACGAAATGCATCAATAAGAAACATAGTCCTTGGGTTGATTACCCCTAGTAAAGGGACTGGGAACAGCCACCCTCGTATCGACGGGTGAGTCCCTTTCTTTTCTATTTCAAAACAAAAACCTCATTTTTCTGGAGCACTCCAAAACCAACCAAAAATTTTGGGGATGCAAACACTTAGCCAAACGAGTCCTGCAGGCCTACTAGTTGAAGATAATGTCGTTCTGTCAAGACGTGAAGTTCTTTTTTCTTTGGAAAACTGGAGGGATTGCTGACATCATGTTTGGCCTGTCCTGACCGATCAAACACTAAGGCAGCAGCAGATCCAAGAAACTAAACTGGGTCCTTTGATGGTTCAACCTTTGCTTGATTTTTAAATAAAAATCTTTGTCCTGACAACCATTGCTTTATTTGATGTTCCTCATTTTCTTTGAAGGTGATTATATTCCCAACCTCATCGCCCTCAGATTCCTACAAACTAACACAATTTATATATTTCTATAGATGACCGCTCACAAAGCCCCTCAACTCGACCTAACTCTCACCAGCCCCTCAACTCGACCAGTTACGCTATGTTCATCGAAGTAACCCTGTTTCTGTTTGACTCCGTAACTTTTTGACAAGCTACGCTACGCCTCTCAAGGTAAAGTCTTTTGTGTAACGTGCGCTGAGGCTTTTAAATTCTCTAAGATGGAACATGTTAAGAACAATATTCTGTTTTTAAAAATACAAAATAAAAAAGCATCATATTCCTTTTTCAATAAAAGTAACATCGCTTCAATTAATGCCTTCTTTATAACACAAAGTTTTAATCAATGAATTAAACATTAAGCAAGTACTATATGTTCTGAATTTTAGCTACATTCACATGATGCCATATTCGATAGTGATCCCAAAATCCGTTCCAAATGTGTGTCAGGGATTCAAAAATATGTCGCCAGCTACTACACTGTGCATGCTAAAACAGCCATCATTGTAGATGGAGGGTTAGCGCCGTTAGTTGCAAAGTCCAAAGACATTAGTAAGTTATGCAACAAATATAACCATCACATAAAACATTATGTAAAGCGTCGGAAAATTCCATCATAAAAGTTATAATAAAGTGTAGGCACATTTTGTGGCCATTATGCTAGCAACTAATCTCTTAACAAACACAACTAATACACGATGGCCAGTTTCATCCGTAACAGTTTGGGGAACGGAACTTGTGGTGGTGGACCTTTGACCGTCACGATTACTTATTAGCGACAGAATTGTGAGTATTAGCGACTTTTAAAGCCGTAGCAAATGTTTATACTTGCCCATCATATCTAAGTTAAGCTTTAAGCTTAAAAGGAAGGGGTAACATCTTTAAAACTGAACACATATATATTTATTCAACATGGAAAAGTAATATCATCGGCTACATGACACTCAGTCATTCCACTGAGATAAAACATAAGCAGCATCCAATGCTGCCAATTATAGACCAGTACGGAGAACCATGGAGATCATCACAAAATAAATATATATACATACATATATATATATATATATACATATGTATATATATACATTTGGCCCTTGGTACATTTCAAAAGAATGCAGCCTCTTCCCCAAATCATACTTCACATGCATGTTATGCTGCACAACATTCTGGAAGATGGGCATCTCTCTGTCTTTAATGGTTAAGCAGGCCACTCCACTTCCAAACATCATAAAGATATTTGAAGGTGGCAACTTTCAGTCTGCATTGGTGAAATGGAAGGTCATCTCTGGCAGCCTTTCATATGGATCACCATTATTCTTTACATGGTAGCACAGATAATCTTGCTTAGGAGGATGGAAGCGTTCATGGTTTATGACATTAGGCACCGCATTTGCCACTTGATCATACACATCTTTGGCAAGAGAAGTCAATGTGGTACCCGAGTCTATGATGATCAATCTGGCATCTCCCAACAATGCAACGCACCTGATTCGGGATGCGACGGGGTCGAACACGGCCCTGCGGCTGGATGTGGCCGATGTTGGTGTGGCCACTGCTGGTACCAGCGAAGGCAAAGCAGAACAAGCCAGTGGTTGCTCGCCGGAAGCAACAGGTTGGAACCTCGACCAAAGTGGAAGACAACGATGGGCAGCTTCATGACATCCTTGCCACTCAGGTCGTAGCACGTGTCGAAGAGAGAGAATCTAGCAGTCGTGAGGTTCAGCTGCGTCGTCCCTGCCCAGAAAGCATCCTTCTTTGTGACGTACGTCGACTGTATCAAGCGGGTGACAGAGGTGCTGGAGTTGAGGATGACCCCTTTGTTTCCATTGGCAGAGACCTGGAATTCTGATGCCGCGATATTCACTTGCCGGGGCCAGCAGCAGCCACCCACGCTGATTCCAACCAGCTGAACATAGTAGAAGGTCCCTAACTTGGGGTTCACCACCATGGGAGGGAAGACCGAGCAGTGGCTGGGAGCCAGCAGTGCAGCGTCGATGATGGAGTGGAGCCAGCTTGACGTTCAGAGAGAGGCAGTAAGAGAAGCGCCGACTGAAGATCTGTCCGACCCACAAGGTCATCTATTATTGTACAAGTTTAAATCATTTGACAATCCCTACTACAAGAAAGGCACTAAAACCAATAAGTAACAGAAAATGATGGCAATTACATTTCTATCTATATATAAAACAGATCTTTATACAATTAAACTATATACCTTCTTCACCTCATTACCTCAATTAAAAGAGCAAACACCATTTACGAGGACTTCTTTATAAAATTAGCCCACAAGAAATTTTTTCAAAAAGTGTAATCAGCAATCAGGTGGGATTAGGAAGCCATTACACGAAATGGAACGAGCTAAAGGTAGATGTAGGTTTTTGCCATATCTCTTGTCGCTTTCAAGCAAATTTGCAGAAGTTTTGGTCCATTAATCAATGCCAACTTATTGTTTATTGTATATTCTTATCATTTTTTATTCACTTTGTCCGTAGAAAGTAAGATCTCTCTCTCTATATATATATATATAATCAGCTTCATTTTTAGACTGGTTTTTCGGGGTTATTTTCTCTCTGTAAGATCCCACTAGTCTTTAAAGCAGAAGACATAGTTTTGAAGGAAGGAAAGTAGAACTGAAAAATGAAAAGCCAGTATCTTAAGAAACCTATTGCACTCGTTTCTTTTATATAATTAAAATTCATTGTTATGTATCCTCGTTGTCATTTGTTTACTACATAGAAAATGTGTTGCAACAGCTGTTATGTATGTAAATTATATATTTATTTAGTCTGTAAAACATCAAGAGGGCACAAATAACAAAAAACGTTCTGTTCAAGGGTCATACGATCTTCACTAAACTATATTCTTGATTGTAAAAAAATTACATTTCACATGTTCATGGATGAGCTGGTCAGGGCTGGTAGAGACCAAAAGTACTTAACACTACCAATTTTCATTATATTGAACATTTACTCCTTCCTTAATATGTGTGCTAGAAGGATTAAGGGGGGCGCACACTGAATCAACTAAGGAAACTGATGACACCCGTCATGCCCATGCTCACAAGGTGGCTCCATTAAGGAGAAATGTGTTGACATTTATAATGAAAGTAACAGTTAAAGTCGCCGCTGATGAAGGGAAGGATTAGGATTTGGAAATTGTGGAGAAAAGAAACATGTGGCTGAACTGAGTAACGTATTCTTTTGTGTAACCAGTAACTATCACAATGGAGAAAAGTTGGTAGCATCTCCCAATGGTTAAGCATAGGCAAATCTCATAGTGCTTTCTTGGACTTTCATAATTTCTTTTGTGTGTCTTTTCATTGGTCTCAGTAAAATCAAGATCTGATTATCATTCTTGAAGACTTTGGGTCACAAATATTTGAAGACTTTCAATCAAAATATTTGAAGGAAGGACGCAGACACTTTTAACTTATTACCAAAGATTGACCGCAATAGCCAGTGAATACGTTGGACGAGGATATTGTTTGAAGGTTTTGCTATCTGTCTTGCCCTTGTATGCACGGTAGTCCCTGCTAAAAAAACAGTTCAGTGACCTGCTTAAACCATGAACCTTGAAGTGTTAAAATATGAAAATCTCTCTCCCAATCTCTGATTCTATACATACATACATAGATGTCTTTCTACCTCAGGATGTTATGGGCTCTCACCCACAGATAGTTTCATCAAGCAGGGGCTATATATATATATATATATATATATATACATAGAGACCACACAATAGGTTAGTGATCAAAGCCAAACCCTTTAAATATGATGTTGAAATATTTATTTTGAAATCTAGCCATAGCAATATGATCTTAAGGTTAAGTTGATGAAAAATATGTATGAAGTTGATCATTTTTTTTTATTTCCATTGTGTTTTCATAATAAGCAAAAAGGAATCGCTCTCATAGCATCAATATTTTGAGAATAGAAAAATCAAATTTTTTTATAAAAACAACTTGATTCAAAGCATGTTTTATATAAAAATAGTTTTTATAAGTAAATTAGGATTTTATATTTCATTTAAAATAAATTTTCAACAAAAAATTAAAGGGTCTGTTGTTTACGCCTGACCTAAATGTCTGGTTTTTTTAATCCCTGAATGCTGACTTGACATCGAGTATACATTAAGGGACATCAAATCTAGTCCTCCCATCTAAGATGGATGGC
Source organism: Nymphaea colorata (assembly GCF_008831285.2). Taxonomy (NCBI): domain Eukaryota; kingdom Viridiplantae; phylum Streptophyta; class Magnoliopsida; order Nymphaeales; family Nymphaeaceae; genus Nymphaea; species Nymphaea colorata. The sequence continues at coordinate 26,231,323 of NC_045143.1, forward strand.
CCAAATTTGTTATACTTTCTCCATCCTTCCCTTTTCCTCTCTTTTCATGATTCCTTTCTTCTTTCTTCTTTCTTCTTTCTCCCTGTCTGTCAAGGAAGCCATCGGCAGCGGCTAGCTACTGGCTAGATGGACTACATTGGCACTGGTCCCACAGCGATATAACGGGGAGATATCTCGAAGCTGGTTATGTACACCACCTCTGTGTATGTATTTCATGCGCCATTTTAAGTATGACAAAAAAAGCCCATGATTAATACAAAGATACACTTTTTGTAGGGATAAAAGCAAAAAACCACAAAAAAAAAGATTTTGGGGATTTGATAAAGGTAAAATTTGTCAGTCTATACACACATATTGTTATGACCAATATACCCTTTTAAGCAGTAAAAAAACATTTTAATTTTCTTGTCCCACTTATAGTGTTATCTCATTATCTTATGAATATTTTATTTTCATAAACATTATCTCATTCTTATGTTTAGTGTTATCTCATACATCCGTCTATTACCTTATTATCTCATAAATATTTTATTATCTCATAAACATTACATCATATTTATGTTTAGCCTTATCTCCTGCATCTGTCTGTTATCTCATTATCTCATAAATTTTTTGTTATCTTAAAAACATTATCTCATACTTATGTTTGGTGTTATCTCATACATCCATCTATTTGTTATCTCATAAATCTTTTGCTATCTCATAAACATCATCTCATACTTATTTGTGATTTCATACCAATTTGTTATCTGACACACATGTATATGCAATGTTTGGACATAAAAATAATTGTACATGTTAGTAATAGGGTCCACCCCCGGCATACGCTCATTACGTATGCCGGGGTACGAGCGTACACCAGGGTGATGCATGTAACTCAATCTCAAAATATCTGGGTATTTGTAAAAGAAGTCATGGTTGAGGTTGCTGCAGATTTAGGGAAGCATGTGTTTTTGAAAACTATGGAGAAAAGAAACATGTGGCCGGAGTATTCCAGGTGTTACCAATGACCGTCAAGGTGGAGAAATGCTGGTCACATCTACCAATTAACATCTTCCGATGCTTAAGGTTTGTCAAATCTCCTAATCCTTGGTTGGGCTTCCACAATTCTTTTTGTCTTTTCGTTGGTCTGAGTAAAATCCAGATCTGAATATTATTCTTGAAAACTTTCGATCGCAAATATCTGAAGGACAGAGATAGACAATTTAACCTATTTTCCATGTTGTTTGGTAGCAGAAACACTTATAAATCAACTCTAAAGATTGAAGCTTGTACATGAAATAATAGAACTATTGTTTCATAAACCTATTTCAATCTTTGAGGCATTCACAAAGTGTCTTTCCTGCCAAACAACCCATAAGGAAACCACAATAACTGATGAATAAATACATTCGAAGAAGAGATTTTGGTAGTGGCGTTTGAAGGTTTTTTTATTACTCGTGCCCTTATAAGCCATGGTGGTTCCTGCTCCAAAAACCATCCATTGACCCGCTAAAATCATGAACACTCAAGGGTTCAAAAATGAAAATCTCTCTCTCCGTCTGTAGTTCATGGGACAGTGGCGCCTGCATTGAGGAGCTGCAGGCGCTATGGCCATTGCATTTTGATGCCATGATGCCATCTCATAACATCATCTGTTATTAAAAAATTATCGATTATGTTATTGCAACAATGGTTCATGATGCCGTGATGCCATTTGATAACATCATCCAGTTGAACTATATATATATATATATATATATATATATATATATATATATATATATAATCCTCTGACCATGTTGAAATCCGTCATCACAACTGCATTTGCATCAGATGAATGTGATTAAACACATCGCCTGATACATTTGATCGAGTGATGTACTGTGACAGGTAAGAGGATTTTCCTTTCAAACCCAGACTATGACATCCACAAATTTATATATGAGAGTACTTACACGTCCTGATGACTAGCGTTCTTCCTTGATAACAGTAATTGGCAGGTGCTACTTGGTGACTAATAATATTTTACATTAACAAAGTCATGCTTTGGGTGTTTTTCATCCTCTCTCAAGAGTGCAAAAGGTTCCATGTTTGGGTTAAGCTACAAGTTTTTCTTCACATGCATGTCCCATAAATGTTATTAATAGACAAATTTAGGGTGGTGACGAATCCTCCCCTAGCCATATATAGTCTGTTTGATTGCCTTGGTGTAAAGCATCTCACGATGCCCTACCTTGTTTGTATATACATCGCTCAACAGAGCATCACGTGACCCTCCTTCTCTGCCGTGTGCACCCAGCACAAAGGAAGCTCATGGTTTTGGGGGGTTGCCGATAAAGCCGGCGGTCCCGTGTTTGAATCGATAGATATGCTAAGAGACACTCCAACCATCTCAAACAGCCTCCCCACAAGTCAATGCACTTTTGGTGACTTGTAAGTGGTCCAAAAAAGTAGGGCTGTGCAAATGGTTAAAGATTGAACTCGCCCTCAGCTTATAAGCTGGTGGAGAAGCTTTGACTGTTGTAGGTGGACGATTGAAGTGTATCGAACATAGATGGTGTTTGGCTGAAGGAGGGGTCACAAGGGCAGCACATCATCCGTATGAGGTCACTACCTGTGTCCATGATGGCCCAGTAGAGGCTAGCGAGACTTTCATGAGAAACTTTCCAGGGCCAGGCATCATGGGGCTGGAGATCATGCTGGTGATATTGGCAAACCATGAAGCAATTTGGCAGAAGCGCAACATGGAAAGGGAGCCGCTAGCTCGGTTCGTTGAGCTAGAGTGGACGAAGGGTGATAGAGAGGTGAGAGAGATGAATCTCAATGAATGAGGTCTACGGAGAAGCCCAGGAATTTGGAAGCGAAGATGGTGGTAGGGTTACACACTGCAAGTAGGAGGAATGTTAAGGTGGAGAAGAATGCAGCCAAGGTGAGCGCTAAAAAGGTGGCTGTATTATAGAGAAATGGGTTGATATTTATAATGCAAGCCATAGTTATCGTCAACCATTTTTGTGTCTTTTCATTGCACTCAGTAAAATCAAGATATGAATATTAGTCTCAAAGACTTTCAATCACAACTATTTGAAGGCTTTCAATCACAAATACTTGAAGGAAGGACATATGCACTTTAACGAATGCCCTAAGGTGACCGTAATAGCTGGTGAATACACTGGAAGAAGAGATTGTCATAGTGGTGTTTGAAATTTTTTTTATCAATGTTGCCTTTGTAAGGCAGGGTTGTTCGTGCTAGAAAAGCCATCCATTGACCTCCTTATACCATGAACCTTGAACTGTTTAAAATTGAAAATCTCTCTCCCACACACACCCTCTCTCTATACATATGTACATAGATGTCTTTCCACCACAGGATATCATGGGCTCTCATTTCCTGATAGTTCATCGGGCAGAGGCTCATGCACTGAGGGTTTGCAGGTATGCTATGCCCATATCATTATGTGCCTGTTTTATATTTTTATATATAGAGAGAAAAATTAGATAGTGACTATGATTATTCAAAGTCGCTCTCCTCGCTCATGAGGACTGTTTGATCGATTATAATAAATGGACAAGAGAAAACTAAAGAGAATGCCTTCTTCTTATTGCAAAGCTGGCTTGTTTGTAGAATTCACTGACTGGTTTTCTGGCAGAACGCATCCTCATTATTGCAAAGCCAAGCAAATTTCTGGTGTCGATGGTCTTTTTCTCCCTTGCGATGGAGTCTTTATTTCTTTCTTGTAAATGTTTCTTTTTGCCCCTGTCTCCCCTAATCTTGTAAATGTCATCTATTAGTGAGTACCTTGGTACTTCTAAGGCGATTTGGGATGAAATGGATATTTATATACCATTGACTTCAGATCTTACTAAGGCCAAACAGCAACGTAAACAGGATAGCATCTTTGAAATTCTAGCCGGACTGCCTAATGATTCTGAGTAGCAATGTAGTCAAATACTTATGGCTCACGAACTACCTTCTCTAGATTCTGTTTTTTCCTTGCTTATGCATGAAGGGTCGGCATAAGGCTATGGGTATGCTGGCTGATCGTTGTTAGGAGACACATAATCAAGACAAAATGGCCTTTACAACAAGCAATAGTGCCCACGTTGCCAACAGTGAGAGGTCTTTTAAACACAAACATGAGAACTCTAGAAAAGTTAAATGTACTCATTGCAAGAGGAATGGTCTTTCTTGAGTCTCTTGCTGGTTCCTTCATGGGAAACTAGACAAAAGGCAGAATTTAGTCTATAGAAGCATGGGTTGCAGTCAAGACAAAAGGGACAGCAACTCTAGCCAAGTGAATCCGGCCATCTCCTCATTGGAAAACCAAATCAAGCTAGATAAATTGGCTGAAATGATAAAAGATCTTCAAGTTCAAAGGACAGCTGGCATCTCAATTACATCAGGCGACAAAGGCACAAGCAAAACAGGTACAACCCTTACTATGGTTAATAACATTGAGGGTAAAGATTTGCAATGGGTAGTTGACTCAGGGGCCACAGATCACATGGCCAATAAATCTTCTTTCTTAAGTTCATATGTTCATTCTAGAGATATTTTTCCTATTGCCACTGCCAACGACGCTCCTATAACTGTGAAAGGATTAGGTAACGTAGATTTTTTTAACACAAGTTACACTAGCAAGGTGCTTGTTATGCCTAAGCTTACTATCAATCTTCTATTGGTTGCGAAAATGACTAAGGCGTTAAATTGCAATGTAGTATTTTCTGCTATTAGTGTCATTTTTCAAGATCGGACGACTCAGAAGATGATTGGTGAAGGACAACTTGTCAATGGACTCTATCAAATAAGAACCATGAATCATGCACTGAATGTAAATCATGTCAATGATGGAAATATCTGGCGTCAAAGAATGGGTCATTCATCTTCTAGAGTTTTAGATTATTTATTTCCTAATTTGTACTTCAATTGTAGAGAGTGTGAAATAAGTAAACTTGCTAGAATGACTAGGCCTAAATTTACTTTATTTGATTCCATTAGCCAAACACCATTTGATTTGATACGCTCTTATGTTTGGGGCCGTGTGCCTATTGATTCTATGGATAGATTTCATCACTATATGTTGTTTATTGATGTTTTTTCTAAGTCTAAATGGGTCTATTTTATGAAAAATAAGTCTGAATTACTCTCTCACTTTTAAACCTTTTATAAAATGATTGAAACTCAATATGCATTAAAAATTAAAGGTTTTAGATCCGACAATGGCACTGAGTATAAATATCATGATTTCAAATCTTTCCTTGGTGAACATGGTATGAGACATGAGACATCTTGTGTAGATACACCTCAACAAAATGGTGTATCTGAAAGGAAAAACGGACATTTACTCGAAGCCGCTAGAAGTTTCTTATTTCAAATGAATGTACCAAAAAATTATTGGAAATATGCCATTTCAACAGCATGCTATGCTATTAATAGGACTCCAAGCAAATCTTTGAACTACCTCAGTCCTATCAAGTGTCCCACAGGAACTCAACCAAAGCTTGATCATCTTCGGGTGTTTGGATGTATAGCTTACGTGTGGCAACACCCATCAAAAAGAGACAAGTTGAGTCCATGGTCTATTAAATGCATTTTTATGGGTTACGATTCGCAAAGCAAAGGGTACGTATGCTACAACCCGGTCTCTAGAAAAAATTTCATTTCCAGAGATGTGCCTTTCAATGAATCCCTCTCTTACTTTAACACCAATCTTGATAGCCAGAATCAGAAGGAGCCTACTAATCTCACATTGCATGATTATGATGACTTGTTTATAACTGTGGCTGATGTACATGGAGCTAATAATGAGACTCATTCTGAGAATGAGTGCCCCACAAATGATCATGAACTTGCAACAACTACTGAAGATGTAGAGAACAACCCAACACTTATCAGAGGATAAGAAAGGATTAGGTGAGCTCCTTCACGCCTAGTTGATTATGAAACCAATCCAATCAGCAACTATGTGTCGTACAATCAAATTTCTGACTACCATGCCAAGTTTATTAGAAAACTTGATAGCATTTAGGAGCCCAAGTCATTTTAGGAGGCTCAAGGTGATCTTAATTGGAGGAAGGCTATGAACAAAGAGCTAGAAGCTCTAAGGCGAAACAAAACTTGGGAAGTTGTCATTCTCCAAAGAACACAAGCATAGTGGGGTGCAAAAGCGATCGCACCTTGGACAGATACAAGGCTCATCTAGTGGCTAAGGGGTTCACACGGACAAAAGGGTTGGATTATGAAGAAACATTTGCGCCTAACGCAAAGATGAACACATTCAGAATATTTCTCTCTATTGCTTGCAACTTGAATTGGAGTCTTCATCATCTAGATGTCAAAAACACCTTTTTACAAGGAAAACTCAATGAAGAAATTTATGTCTTTACCTCCCAGTCATCCAGATGAAAGGAAAGGAAGAGTCTGCAAATTAAATAAAGCCATATATGGCTTGAAACAATCTCCTAGAGCTTGGTACATAAAGTTGAGTCAGGCATTAGAAAAAATAGAGTACCACAAATGTCACACAGACAATAGTTTATTTGTTAAAAAACATGGAGAGAATATCATTGTGGTTCTAATTTACATGGATGACATAGTCGTGGCTGGAAACGACGCAAAAGACATTCAAATTCTGAAAGACTATTTGAAAAAGACCTTCAACATAAAGGATTTGGGAAAACTCAAATACTTTCTTGGCATTGAAGTTGATCAATCTCATAAAGGTATCTTGCTATGTCAAAGAAAGTATGCATTAGATATCACAAAAACATTGGTTTCTCTTGCTCATGGATGTAGGCTGCAAAGCCGAACCACGTAAAACTGGTGCAGCCTCTTTTCTCTCTATCATCTTCTTCTTTGATTAAATCTCAGTCTGTCAATATAAATCTGAAAATTTACATGGATAAAAATGACAGATTCAGATTAGACATCCCTACCAAGTCTGAATTAAGAAATATATTTATAAAAGAATGAATCGTTAAAATTTACTTGTTTCCACCATTATTTCCTCCTGTTCTACTTCAAACTTCCCAACCATGGAAAAATGATGTATTTGATGTAATCCAAGCAAGGGTTTCCTTCAACATTTTTGTGCGGACAGTAAGCTTCTTGATTTCCACATTAACTTCTTTCTACAAGATCAAAGAATACATCAGTTTTTGGCATGAAGAAGCTAACCAGCCTCAATAGAAAGGACAAGCTTCTACCAGTGGAAGAAACTAATCCAGTATGCACCTTAGAAAGGACAAGCTTCTGTGAATTGATCATGCCCACCAAGTCTAGATCCTGATTAACCCTCTGCTCCTTCCTGACGTCCACATCTACAGTGCCTGATAGGACCATAACTAGTTCAGATTTGATGAGATGACTCAGATGTTCTCTAGAAGAGAAATTATCTCATGATCAACTAAGTCAATATCATCTTCATGCCATCAAGGGACAAAATGCAAGTTCCTACTAAAAGTGACTTGATACTAATGAAACTACAAGAAAAGGAGGAAATTCGGAAATCCAAACTGTTACAGTCTTAAGGTATTAGAAGCAAAGTAGTTTACAAAACAAATCATGAGAATGTATATTGTTACATTAAAGAAGGCAATGGGCAGTATAAAAGCTATAAGCCCAATAGATCTTCGACGCTCCATCAGCAGCAATTAGGGCACAGACATTAGCAAAGAGGAATTCTTACATCCATAGTAGTGCTACATAGTAATAAGACTATGAATAATCATCTTAGCCATGTGTTGCAGGAGGAAGGTCTTGAAGTTGTTCAGTACAAGGTGCATATCAAAAAGTACAAAGTCATAAAATTCTAAATAAATAAGTAGATTGCATTGATTTTCAAATAAATATGTTAATTCATACAAAGTATGTGGAATGGATCAAAGAGAGTGGGTCTTACAAAAGCTTTGAATGCTCGACGATGTGAAGCCATCTCATATATAGAGAAATCTGCAAAACCATATCCAAAGCTTATATTAAAAAAATTAGTACAATTATCATATAAAGGTATTGGCCATCATGGAAAACACAGGAGAGAGAGGAGAGACCAAATATGAAATTCGAAACCATATTGAAAGGCTTATTATAGATTGTCAGAGAGTGTTATAAGATTATATAGGTTAACCACAATCTACTACTGCCTTTTTTGAGGACCCAAAGGAATTAATCAACAAAAGGTATCCAAAACACAACGAGCAGAAGCTATGCTTAGAAAACATGCTTGAAATGTAGAATGATTTGTAAATTGCACCTACTAAAAACACTTGATATTTTCTTTGACTTAGCTATAACATACAAGACACACTATTGGAAAAGTGACTCGTGAAACCTTTGTAGATTAAATAGAAAGATGGTAGAGACATTATGGAGTATGACCACCATAACATACGCAAGATAGCATGTGTATAAAAATATAAATAAACGTGCATTAAAAGATAGATATAAATACGTAGATAAATAGCTATGTGTATACATAAATAAATAGAGAACTAAAGTCAGTATCACTTCAAATAATGTCACCTTTTGAGTCTTTAACAACTTTGAAGAAACCAAATGTCAAATTAGGACTCGTGTGTAAAAAAAAAATTGTAGCAATGCAGCCAAACTACCATAGTCTCAAATAACATTTCGGAGTTTTAAACGGCAAGGTTTTTCTTGGATATAAAATGGCAACCATAAAGAAAAGGGAAAATTATAGTAAATTTTCAAAAAATTAAGAAAACAAAAAATAGGAAAAATAAAATAAATGAGAAACTAATAACACAAACATAAAAAGATAAGTAGATTTGCAACAAATAAAAAATAGACAATGAAAAAAAACGTTTGGCATTGAAAAAAATGAAAAAGTGTTTTAATGTTCATTTTTTTGTTAACCGTGTGTTTTTTGTTTTAACGTTTTTTTTAAAAAAACACATGTTTTTTCAAAAAAACACGTTTTTTTAGTTTTAAACGACAACTTAATTTATCATGTTCTTTGTGACACTGCAAACTACCTTATATGTATCCACACCATTACCTACTGCTCTTTCAAGATAATCCAGGATGCCCTCTATTGTTACTTGCAACACCACCTTTCAAATCAAATAGAACTTCAACATCATATTTGAAAAGAATTAACATGGCATTATTATGAGAACAATTTCACACAGAAGAAACCTCAAAATGATCGAATGTGGTCAGACTAAGAGAAATGATAATGAAAGATATACAAAATGTGTCATTTCTAAGATTCCATCATTTAGATCCACAAGAGGGTGGGGGGAGGGCGGAGAGAGCTAAACCTACAATAACCACGAACACACAATTATGACCAAATAAAACCCCATTGTACTTATAGGTGACAAAAGTCTAGAACTTTTGTTCCTATAATAAACAATTCATTTCTAAGTGTTGGATTATATTCATGGCTGGAGTTGCTGTTAGCAACTCAAATTTTTCAACATCAGAATTGAAGCAATGTCAAAATTTTACAAAAAAATTATGAAAAAATGCAATTTCAAAGCAAATTTTGAATCAAAAGAACAATTTAAATTCAAATCATGAATTTGACTCGTGACACGAATCCTAACATAGCATTATGAGTCCAAACTGGATTTGAATTAGAATTTGAAATGTCAATCCAATTACAAATGTCATTTGAAATCCATATCCGATTGCAAAATCCAAATTTTGATTTAAATATGAGAATTGGATCTAATTCGGTCTAGAATGCTATGTGGGACCCACGTGTAGCACCACCTAGCTCATGTGGTCAAAAGCCCCCAAGGGGTTACGCACTTCTCCTTTTCAAAAATATCTCCTCAAAGTTACTTTAATCAGTCAAAGTACAATTTAGCTCAATCAAGATCTTTCCTAACTCAAATTCATCAAATTATCTCAATCAAATCAATGTCAGCTTGCAGATGAGCTTTGACTTTGGTTATTTGGTCAAATTTGACTAATTTCGACAATTGTGCCCTTCTATGATCAAGTTGAGATTTCAAAACTTAAATTGGGATTTTATGAAAGGAAAATATACATTTTAATTTGTCAAATATATAAATCAAAAAATTGAAATTCAATATTTAAAACCAAATTTTTTATCCAATTGACATCCATTTTCAATCAAATTATGGATGAAAATACCTTTCTAAGCCAAATTTAATGAAATTTTCAAAATTTATTCAAATTTAAATTCAATTGTTATAATTCGATAACATTTAGAGCTTAGTATTTTTGAGGTCTTCATCAAATTGCTGCAGCAATGAGCTAGAAGGAAAAGCCGAGGAGAAGAAAAAATTCATCCAAGCCCTCTTCCTTCTCTCTCATTTCCTTCTTCACCTTCCCCTATTCTCTTTATCGATTTTGTCAAGTTAGGTTGCTTAAGTGAACCCTTACTTAGGATTTTCATGGTGAGAAGCTCTCGCTTTCCCACTGAAAATTCCAGCAAGTAAGCCATCATTCTTCTTGTTTTGCTATGCTTGAATCCACATTCTTCTTCTTGCTTTGCTAAGCTTGAATCCAAGTTTAGATTCTTGCTTAGGATTGCTTGAATTAGAAAACAAGCAACGAGAACGATCAAGCATGAAGACCGACCATAAAGTAGGTAATTCCAATCCATTTTTCTTCTATTTCAGTTTCTTGCTATTTATTTTTAATTCCAGCACTCGTGAGAATGATTTATTTTCATATTTTTCATGGTTGGGAATGACGTCCAGCTAAAGAAAAAGCCACGAATCAAATGTATATATTAACGCATGATGCATGCATGAACCGGTTTTTCCAAAAAATAAACCTCCGAATTAAGTTTTGAAAAAGACCTCAAGGCCACGACCCTTTCAAAATCAACCAGCCTAAATCCATTTTGAACTCCCTACCATCAGTGATTTCCACACGACAAAGAAGTTTGCTATAATATATATTATATAAATGCCAATTATGGACAGACATATTCTCATAAATGTGATCCACCTTTGCATGGTGAAATTAAAGATGAACCAGCTTGAGTGTTCTCTTGTTTCCTTTCATTTAAAAGTCATTTTAATTTGTGTTTTTTTTATTTTAATTGATCAAGGGCGGTAGAGGGGATTAGAAATCAGTTTTCAATCTCCATACGTAAAGAAACCCAGCCATTAATCATCATGATTCATAGGCCATGTGATCCCTCGTTAAAATTTTCATTTGGAGGGATAATGTGTGCATATGTATATATATATATATATATATATATTGTAATATATATGCACGTGTGATCTCCTGATTAAGGGTCATGCTTTTCTTTTAAAATCAGGTTGAAACATGTTTTCAAGTTGATTTTAAGAAAAGAAGATCATTCTGTCGATTTTCATAGTTGAAAGGTATGAAATCGCTTTCATTTCATCTTAAAGTTTTGATTAATTCCAGCAACTCATACATAAAGTGTATGTAATTTGCTGAAATTAGATCATACTTTACAAGGGTTGGTTTAGGAATTTTAAAGTTTACATGCTTGACATGCTAATGTTCAGCCACAATGTGGCTATGTCTTGTAGAACAATAAAAAGTTTTAATCCTATCTAATCGGCTCTCTAAAATGCCTTTTAGAAATTGTTGATTTCATTTATCAATTTTTAAACTTACATTAAATTGATTATGTTTCAAGAACAATGTAAGATCATACTTAAGACCCTAATCTTTGTATCCCCTAAAGAACAAGATCAAAAGTGTTTTAATAGTCAAAGAAATGGATGGTTTTTTTAGCACAAGAATTTGGAATTTAGCTTGATTTTGGGGAGAAAGAAAAGTTATTAGAATTCCATGACATGAATGAGAGCATGTGACACATGCTTTTTGCCGACTTGGATGTTTAGTTCACATGAAGTCAAACTGAAGTTCATCATTTTCTAAGAGTCAAACACTCTTATAATAAATATTTAATTTTAAATCATTTACATTGGAAGAAAAATCAGATTTTTATGGCAATTTTGAGGAAAATGGATAATAGCTACGTTTCCCCAATATTTAAAAGGTGGATTTCATCTTCATTTGCCTAAATTTTAATTCTTTTGAGATTCTCATCCATGACACAAGTTTATAGACTGCTTCTCTAACACTTGTGCTTGAGAATATGATAAGCACATTTAAAGAAAGTCCAACATTTTAATTAAAATCAACCTTTAAGTGTATATTGTATGATGTGTGATTTCATATGAATAGACTTTGAGAGATTATGAGAGAGGGGAGCATGAATGTTCCAAATGAATGAACTTTGAGAGATTATGAGAGAGTGAAGAATGTATGTCTCATATAGTTTCGCTTCGTATTTCGCATGTTCACACTCACTCAAAGTCAATAGCATCACATGCATCTTCTCAAGAAATTAAGCGATTCAAATTTGAGTTGCGAAAAAATGGTGACCATGTCATATTGCAACAAGAATTTGTGAACTTCACTTAACTTTCAAAGAAAACACAAGCAGTGCATTAATAATCTTGGCCAAAATGTGTTTAGAAAACAACAAGTTTTGTAATAATTTGAAACTTATGTTTCATCACAAGAATGAACCCTACCTAACCAAAACCCAAGTTTCTAATATTTTATTCCAAATAACACGATTTGGCAAAAGAAAATTTTCTTGCTAAGGTTACTTAGCCATTTTCCCAAAAATTATCATAAGATGTTCACAATTTCAATCCAAAAATCATCTTCAGTTCACAACAAAAAACTTAATTTCAATCTTCAAAATCCCCAATTAAAACTATTTTCAAGAATCATGGATTTCAAAACAAATGCCACAACAAAGGTTTTCAATTCAACTTGAAAACCCTCCAATCTTCAAATAACATACAAAAAAAGAAATCATTTTCCAAGGAATCTATTTTCGAATACAAGTTCAAATCACTTATTCAAGATTAACTTTGATTCTTGAATCCAAAACCTCAATGCACAAGCATATAATATTTTGCATCAATAACTTGTACATGGTCCAAATAATCCTTAGTCCTTCGTCCAATTACCCCTGTTAAAAGTGGCAGGAATGGTTGGACCTCGTACCAACGGGCAAATCCCTTTCTCATGAATTTTTTTTCAAAATTAATGAAAAAATTTGCTGCTTGTGCATTCAACGCCCTCGAGGACGGGGTAGGGGACCATCATCGTCTCTCTAAGATTTATTGGATCATATACAAGTTGTGTGGGATATCAATTGCACAGAACTTTCATGCATACCAGCATCATGTAATAAACATTGAGGATATTCCATGAACCCCCTTTTACTTCAATTTGTCATACCATCCTCAATTTAGGAGTCGTATGAATCCCATGTATGCTCTCAAATCTTCAAATCTATCTCTTAGGAATGTATGCAATAGCGCCATCTATTTTGCATCTTCTCATGAGTTTTTTTTTTAAAAAAAAACAGATCCTTGCCCTACATCATATCTCAGTCATTCAGTTGTCGAGGTAATTCTAGGACATTAGTCTATGATATAGCCTTATAACTGGACCACCCAATTGGACTAAGAAGTCCCCTCATTAGTACCAAAACGGACAATAGTCCTGATAAATCGATGGGTGATGTTGAAGGTTTTCTGTATTCGGGTTTGGGTCTGGACCCGATCCAGTGAGCTCTGGTTTGGGGACTACTTATATCATTCTAAACCCTAATATTAAGAGTTAATGAAGTTTTAAGAGACAGAGTGTCTGGTAGCTAGTGGGCACCAGACCTCCTCACCTGTGGTTTTTTCTCCCTCTCGTTAAGGGTTTTCCACGTTACATTCGTGTTCGATCTTTATTTCTCGTGTTTCTACTATTCCAACATGGTATTAGAGCTGTGAAGTTCCAACGTAACTAGTTCGTTTTTGCTTCTTTTGTGTTCGTGTTGAAGGAGGACTCGTGCTTGACACTGTTCATCGCCCGATACTGTTCACTGCTCGGCTCTATTCACCGCTAGACGCACCCGATGCTCTGCCTGGAATCAACGCCCAAGCCCAACGTTGCCCGACGAGTCCCTTCTGTGCCATCGACCGCCCTATTTTTGCCGCCGTGTTTTTGCCATCGTGAAGTTCCGTTGTCATCCCCTGCATTGTCCGTCGAGCTGGTTCAGCTCTAGTTTTGTTGTCGTGCCTTCATTATCATCGCCCGCTGCCTTCATCGCCAGACCTTGGTATCTCCCTACCGCTAATCGTCGTCCTCTACTCCTGCTGCTCCTTTGCTACTGCTCTGTTGTTGCCACCTGCTGTTGCTCTGGTGCTGCTGGTGTCCAGCCTGCCGCCAGTGTCCCGTGCTGCTGTCGGTGGTTCTTGCTGTCGCTGGTGTCTCATGGTACCACCAGTGCCTTTGCTACCGTCGGTGTCCCATGCTGTCGCCGGTGCCCTTCGTGCCGCCAGTGTCCCTTGCTGCTGCTGGTGCCCTTGCTGCCGTTGGTATTCCTTGCTGCCACCGGTGCCCTCTGTTGACATCGGTGCCTTTTTTGTTACTGCCGACTAGTTTGTGATCATGGCATCATCTTCCTCTTTGACCATCAACACTGATCAGAGTGAAATAAGGGCTTATAGAACTGAGAGTGTTCCGGTTCAGGTCACTACCATTTGCCTTACCAAGGAAAACTATCTTAAGTGGTCTGCCGCCATCACTATGGGTATAGCTGGTCGAGGTCGTATTGCCTATGTGAATGGGAGTAAGGTTGAACCTGTTGCTAATAGTATGGCTTGGGATACTTGATTTCTTGAGGACAACCAAGTGAAAACTTGGATTTTCAATTCGGTGTCATCTGATATTCAATCTCTCGTTGTAAGAGATTGACATTTTAATATATTAATTATAAGCAAAATTTATGCTAGAATTTTATGGTTTACAACTTTCTTAGCACTACAAGATGTATTTGTAGAACATTATCTGTAAGTCTTTAGGTACATGGCTCTTAGAAAGTGTTTATAGCGTGGCAACAATTTATAATAGTACTTTTAAAAACGGTTTTAATTCATCCAGCCATATGATAACATATAGCAGTTAACTGATTTAGATTTTTCATATATGCATATATATATATAAAGGAAGTGAAATCCTCTAGCCATTCGGACCTCCATTCAATAACCGCCATTGACGCAGTGCATTGAAAGAGTGATTAAATGCACTGGCGATGTATTGTAATGTTGGTGTGCTATGAGAGGCTGAATTATTTTTCTATTCAAATCTGGATACACACTTAGATACTGGATTAGATGAGAATCATAAGGGCCTACCAATTTTAATGAGATTAGATTCGATTTAGGAAATTAATTTCTTTCCTCCCATGAAGGGTATTTTTGTTTTTTAAAAATATAGTTTGGTTTCTACTTTTTCAATTTAACTATCCTCCTTAAAATTGAATATCCATTTGATTTCCATCCAAACAGGTCACATAGCTGACTATATTTTTTCCATCAGGTAACATCCAATGACAGGTGTGTGTGTGTGTATATATAAAGGTTCACCTCAAAGAGCTATCACAATAGGTACATTACAAACATTTTCTATTGATACACAGTTTTTCAAAGCATTTAGCATCAGTTTTTGGAATTTGCATTGACATATATATTTCTCTCTCTCTTTCTCTCTCTCTCTCTCTCTCTCTCTTGTCCATTAGTTCTAATGGAGACACCTGGACGTTGCCATATTCCGGCAAACCACATCAACAAAAACAATGAACAGTTCTGTTTCACGGCAGACTATTTTCACTTAATCATATATTTTAATCTTAAAATCGACAATACTTGCACTGGTTTAATTGCTAAACATATACAGATTGGGACCAGAGCTTTTGAAGAGAGAAAAATCACACTTAGACGCATATTTTATGGATCAAAATTGCTTTTTTTGGCTATTTTCTCGTTCCTGATGTGTTGATGAAAACCAAGTAACTTTAACGTGCTTTTTTGAGCTGTTTATGTGTTTCCACTAGTTTCAAAAGCTCTTCTAAGATTCCCAGCATTTAGTCAAAACCAAAAACCAGCAGAAATCATTTGAGGCCAGAAAGGTGAAACTGAGCCCTTGAGACAGCCGGTGGCAACTGTAGGTTTTCTGGGATGTTAGGCATCAATTGCTGCTGCTTTTTATTAGATTTTTGGGCATCTTTTATTGAAACTTGCTCGCTGCTATTAGGCCTACTGTTTCCCTTTAAAAATTTGCATAAATGTACAGTCGACAGGTGTCAGATTTGGGGTAGAAGTCAATTTTGGTAGGTTATTTTTCTCCCTAAAAAGGTAACCAGCGAGACGAAATGCTTTTTATTATTTATTTTTATTCCTCTTTTAAACAGGGTAAGATCAGAAGTGAAAAGAAGTAAATGGTGCCTTTAATCAGAGATGTCTATTGAACCCAAATCCAATGGCCTAAATGATCCCTTTATTATCAAGAAGGAATCCTTTCGGTGATATATAAATTTTTATGTGTTAAAGTCCCAACCTCAAAAATCAACACATGAATGAAGACATCCCAACCCCAAGTGCTCATTCTCACCATGCATTTGTTCATTAATTAGAGAAAAATTAGAATATCATGCATGAACATCATTTCAAGCATATATGAAGAGGAAGACAATATAGCAAGCATATTTTGGAGATAAAATGAAGAAATAGAATTTATTCCACCTTACTCATACTCTTGGTAGACTCAAGATATAGCTCTTGATCCGGGATAAGAAATCATTTGAGCTTTCTTGCATGGCCATGGGGAGGTAGCAAGAGGAAAAGATGAAATAGATGAAAATGAGAGGAAGATTACATACCTTCAATATGAATGATATTAGAAATGAGCTCTCTCTCTTGAATGACCTTAGAGTTGCTTAAAATGAAGCTCTAAGATGATGAACCATCAAGGGATCCTATTGTGCTTCTTTGGAGAGTTGTAGGTTGATGAAGTTTGCTCCCAAGGTTGGAGAAGAAGAGAGAAAATGAAAAGAAAGAGCACAAGAAAATTTGGAATTTCGAGTGAGGAAGCACAAGAGGTTCCTTCATGGTTGGATCATGCTCAAGAGGAAAGATTGTGTAGGTATTTTTCAAATAATAAAATAATGACATTTTTTTGAAAAAATTTGGGGTGATAACAGATGATTTGATGGACCAATCTCTATGTCCTGCTTATGTATAAGAAATTTATTTGACCAGAACAATGTTTTGAAACTTGTTTTTACATAAAAAAGTAAATTTTTACTTGAGGAAGAAGATTAAAGAAGGAACCCTTGACTGCATTTTTGGTTGCAGATCTCCTTGGACATACATTTACAAAAATCTACAGCTTGTTAACCTGCCTCTGATACCATGAAAGATTTTGTTATTGTTGTAGTTTCACAATACAGAGGAGAAGAAAAGAAGAGAGAACACAAGAGGGATGTTGCAAGGTCACTTCTGTCAGAAATAAGTCGTGCCATAATTCTCATTCAAATATGTTCAGCTAACAGAAAATATGTTGAAATGCAGTACATAAGGATGTGTGGATCTGGATGGCATGTGGCTATGAATTTAGACTGGATCCAGTTAGATCAAAGTCAATGTCATCTGCTTAACACCGGCACTTCTGATTGACATTAAAGAACTGTATAAAAGAAATAATGCTGATAGGGTCTACTTTTTATCTCTAAAATCTAAATGCTGCTTTCTATTTTGCATCTCATGTTTGATACAACAAAAAGGATCCATCATTTTTTTTTCTTCCTGAGAACAGTAGGAAAGCTGACCTTTCTCAACTCTGGTTTCTTCCTATATAAAGTTAAAAAATCAAGAGCATTTCTGACAAAGGAATAAACTGTATGATACCTATAGCCCGCTTATTTTGAGATATTTGAGTCACTGAAGTCAATTCCAGTAACAAAGAATGCTTACACTGAACTTGGGATCTCACTTTTGGCTTCCTAGTCTCCATAAATTTTCACTCACAGGTATACATATGTATACCTGTGCAGCATCTTCTTTTAATAATTATCTTCGTTCTTTAGCCTTCAT
This sequence comes from Nymphaea colorata, assembly GCF_008831285.2. Taxonomy (NCBI): domain Eukaryota; kingdom Viridiplantae; phylum Streptophyta; class Magnoliopsida; order Nymphaeales; family Nymphaeaceae; genus Nymphaea; species Nymphaea colorata. The sequence continues at coordinate 26,249,239 of NC_045143.1, forward strand.
TTTCAATTTTTAGAGCTATGGTATGCAGATCATCACTTTTTTCTTTTTTCAGTTTTCCAGGGCTTCATTAGTAACCTGCTTTATGGATATTTGTGTTATAAATATGTGGACAGCATCAATTAGTTTTTTTAGTTCTCCAAGGGGCTTTGTTAGTAACATCGTTCATGGCTGTTACAAATATGGGCTTACACACACACACACACATGCTAAGTGTCACGTGTTTCTTGGTTCATGTATAATTGTGTGTGCATCATATATGTTTGTGTGTGTGTAAGTGTATTTTGTATGTAGTTTTGGTCAGTGTATCTTCATGTTTTATAATTTGTTATTCTTCGTTTCCATACTTCCATTGGTTTTGTCAAAATTGGATTTTCAGCAGAGCATTGACCAGCTCCAACGGCTCCGTTTAGAGTTTAGAGACATTGAAAGTAGTTCAACAGCTAGTTCAGGGCTGCTTTGTTGTATGTTTTGAGGGATGAATTCCTCATACGTTTCATGTTTTTTGTAAGCATACTTGGGGAACATCATCAATTTATTGTTTTGAGTGGGTCCTTGTTTAGCTTGCCTTGATTCTTTGTATTAGAACCCTTCATTTTGGGCTGTTTTGGGCCTCTACATTGCAAGCATTTTATCAAGTTGGTCCTTGGAAATTCTGATTTCAAGGTCGTATGACAGATCGCTAGATGAATTTATAATGTCTTCCATGGAATATAAACATGAAAAGTAGATGTTTGTACAGTGCACAGCTTGCTTGTTTTGTTCTCGTGTTCATTCACTTTCTGGATTTGTTGATTAATTTAGAGGTTCCGCTTGTGAGAATACTATCCTATTACTTCTTTATTGTGCTTGTTAGACAAAATGCTATTTTTATGGATATTTCAATGAAATTTCTCACAAGCAACTCATAAATGATGAATTTCTTGGTGTTCCACAGTGTTTTATCACCTGTTCTAAACATGCCAATTTCAGAGTCAAAGTGGCAGAGGGTATTGGTTGCATCCTGCATTCTCTACACAGAGGTTAGTTTAGTTGTCTACTTGTTCTGGTTTCCACCCCCAAGTATAAATACTGTTCCCTCTTTGAAATTTGTAATTAAGGTCCAATATACATACATCTAATAAGCATGGGAAATTCATTTACTAGCTTTAGAGAAGGTAAAAAAGGATCCTTCTTTCTTCCTTTCATGGAGGAAAAGTTAGTCTTGTTTCTACTTATGTAAGCACACATGGTGTCTGAACGTTTAAACTCTTCTAATGGCTCGTACAGCCTCAATCCTTATTTCCTGTTCCGCATGTTCTTCATAAGAAAAAAAAATGTGCATTAGCCAAAGTATCCCGATCATCATGCTCGTGAACTTTCTAAATGCTGTTCTAATCCATGTAAAACGATATTCAATTTTTTACTTTTGACAAATGATTTACTTATTGTGTCCCGTTTTTGAAAGCTTTATTTGCCAATGCTTGGTTTATCAATTCTTTAAGTTTCTTGCTTATGCTGTTGAAAACAAAAATAAAATGTCGAGATACTTTTGATATTTTTCTCCTTTGCATCTGAAGCTTCAGTTCCATAATTTCCATGTTGCTTTCAAGAGATTTGTGATGAAGGCAGAGGTAGAAAGACTTAAGCGAGATCTCTATACAGAATAGGGAATCCAATCTCTGCTTTCTCGGATCAGGATGTGGTGCAGCAGCATCATTCTCCATGGTGGGACAAATCCCTCTTACTTATAAGATATATTAGGGCACTAAGCCTAGAATTCCCTTAAGAGGGCTGGATAATGAATCCATATTATCAAAGCAAATAATATGATAAATATGTGGTGATAGTCTCCCTCAATTGAGCCTTGCCTTTGAACCATGCTGGACTTGTCCTCAAGGAACCAAAGCTTCCTTCGTTAGTCCTTTCCCAAATATGTTATCAATGTGATTCTTTGTGCCAACATATCTTGCTTCTTCTTCTTGGTCTTCAATAGTTTGTCTGATAAAATGCTAATCTGTTTTAATGTGTTTTATTCTACCATGTTATAAAATCTTAATGGCACTTCGGTTAACTGGCTTCAGCAAAATTTCTCCAAGTGCAACCACAAGATGTTCAAATACAAGTTTTTTAGATGTAGCGAACACTGTAGCTCTAAATTATGCTTTTGCACCTGATCTAGCTATAACACTCTTTTTTGATGCTCCACTAGACAAGGTTTTCTCTAATAAAGAAAAAATATCTAGATATTAATTTCCTTTCATCTAGATCTCCAGCCGAACCCACATCTGAATATGTCAACAATATCAACATGTCTAGTTCGAGTGTGTTCTCTCCTAAATGAGGCCATTGCCTACAGTGCCCTTTAAGTGTCTTAACATTTTTCTAGCCTTGGTTCATGTACAAACTGAGATGCTTGATTAATTGCATACACCAAGGTTATCAAGATTCATTAAATTGAATTGAAACCAGAATTGATTGACTAAAAAAATGTACTTTATTTGAAAAATTTTAACATTCAGGATAAAATGAAAGAAAATGTAAAAGCTTACACTTTAGAAAAATAAAATAATGATAAAGAAAGTAAAACACAATAAAAATGATCATTGAAGTATGGTCAATCCTTTAGTGATCAGATGGGCTAAGCTACTCAATAAGCAAGTTTATGTTCAATTGGTGAAGCGATCATGTGAAGTACTTTGGTGTTCTCAAACTAGAAAGTGAACGAAGATGACAAACTTTCTTCTGTGATCAGAATGTGGACTTAGTTCTCCTTTCTTCCTTCATGCAAGATCTTCAGTATGTGGATTAAGGGAAGACGCCCTTGATCTTGTTTTGTGCTGCTGTTGGTGGAGACTCAGGCCTGCACAGATGGTGTAGGCATATGTGAGAAAGCTAATAGGAAGACTGCTAGCATCCAGATCTAATAGTATGGTTCCTTTTGATAAACTTGCTGATGTTGTTTCTGTTGGACCTGATCTTGCTTATTTCTTGCGCTTTTTATTACAAACTACTTAATCATGCATAAGCTATCAAATGGTAGCATAACTTATGTCAGTTAGATCATGCAGGGCCAAAAGGACAACTTCTGTTAATAAATGGGAGGACAGAAGATGAAGTTGCAAGGAGCTTGGAAAGGGTGTTGCCTGCAATGCGAATAAGCACCTCAGAGCCTAAGGTGCAAACTTTGTCACACAGCTTTTTTTTAACTTTAGTTGAGCTGCATGTAGGCCATATCAGCCAATTGTGCCTCATAAAATAAGCTATCGGTTTTATGTATGCATTTCTTTTGCTGCAGGTTTTGAGGAGTGCTTTCAAAAAGGTGCACATCTATGTTCATCAGAAGTACGGTTATTCGTATGAATGGAATGAGTAGTATATACCTTGTTGCATGGATACTTATATTACATTGGTATGGATACGAGTGCCCGGTATGGGTGTGATTGTTCAATTGAGTGTTTATTTATGTTTTTTGACGTGCTAATATCATTTGTTTTTACTGGAGAACATTGAACTTTTATTTGTAGGATCATTTTTGAAGTAGACTAGGAATTGTAGCCGTTGTCCTGTGTTTCTAGTAGAATTTTCACCAAATTAAAAATCGTTTTTAAATATAAAAACGACCTTCAAAAATTTTTGTTTTTTTTTTCTTGTATCTAAAACTTCTTTGGCATATGTAAAATGGCCACCGGTTTTCAGTTGGACCAATTAGGTTGGATTTGCAACATTATTTAGTAGTCTTCAGTTTTTTTTAGAATTTTAGATCTTTAGTTATTAAACTCACACAACATTGGTGGAAAGGTTTGCTTTGTTGTTCTCTTTTTTTTTTTTGAGTGAAATTTTATATCTTATAGTTGGTAAAGGTTCAACTTAGTAAATATAGGTTCACTTCTTCGTTTTTAGGATGTGTTTATGTTCTTATAAACTGTTTTATTTTTTTTGCTTGAATTCTTGATTTATTTAGCATAAGGTGCAAGGAAGGAGTGATTAGATAGGTGGGGATAGAATGGAATAGGTGATTTGTATTTGATTTTTGAATTTGATAGTTCGATTTTTGAATTGGATAGTTTGATCTTCCCTACTTCTATAGGAGAGCATATGGAGTTCTTCTTCTACCCAACAAATCAGTCTGGTTTCATAAAAACTCCTCTTTTGGTAGAAGAGAGTTCCTACTTCCAAGTGATATGCCATTTGATGTCAAGTACTTTTTTGGAAGAGAAAATTTTTTATTATGCATAAAAACATTTTAAAAGTGTCTTGTCATGCAATGATATGCCTTCGTTTTGTTCTTATTTCCTGCCCAAGCAAAATGAAACGTTCAAGTTTTTTTTGTTGTCAATCATTAGAAAAGAAAATCTGGAATTGAAGAACAAGTTGTGCATGATCAAACCTCTTGCACAACTTGAGGGGGGCTGTTAAGATTGTACAAATTGGATCGGGTCTACAGACCCGATCCATCTTGCCCATATACCTAAACATAATGGGTGGTGGGATACTTGTAAATACTTGTTGTTTTCTGTATTTACTTGTAGCATACATTAGGTAATATTAATGACAAGGAGGAAGGACCACGGTTGCTGCTCTCTTTTCTTCTCTCTCTCTATTGCACGTGCAGTCACCTCCTCTTCTTCTCTTCTCGCATCTACAAAGGATTCAATCCAGTGGTTTGGCGTAATATCTCAAAATCTTACACCAATCTTACACCATCAGATCATATAAGTATGTCCTTTCACTATTAATTTCTGTCATGTTGTACTTTCTGCAATTTTCAGCTGCTTTTCCTGAAGTTTCAGCTTGCATTTCCTGTGATAACCATAAACATGGAAGATAGTATTCCAAACTGCTATAAATTTTACTGATTGATTCTGAATTAGTTGTTGACTTATTTGAAGATCTGCATCAGTACCAATTGCTGTGGCAATTAGAAATGTTGTATATGTTACGGTTTTTTACAACAAGTAGATTGAATCTTGCTGCTGCTGATTAGGTTGAGAGGATTGAGCTGTCATGTTTTTCATTTCTAGTGTGTTATATCTCTTCAATAATCTGAGTTAATTTATTTTATATGAAATGGAAGGCAAAGAATACCTTTCTCTCCTACCATTCCTCAAAGTTACACCCACATTATTATGTGTCATGGGCTATGGAATCCATCCTTTCATCTTGTCAACCTTCAACTTTCGCGTCAGCTTTGAAAGTGGTGTTTTAATTGGGTAGCGGAGTTGGAATTAACCTTTTCTCCTAGTCATTTTTTTCCCTCTTTCTCAAGGAACCCTTACAATAGGAGAAGTCTAAGGAATTCATCTTGTTATGAACCCTTCCATCAGAAAGCCCTATGTTTACAGGGTGAGTTCAAGGGGAGTGCTTTCTTGCTATGTTTAGTTTGCAAAAACCATCCTAGCCATTTCTCTTCTTCCAACCAAAGGTCACTTGGTTTTATAAACGTACTCTTCTCAAAGGAAAAGGGAAAACAATCTAGGTAATATATCACTTGACGTCAAGAAGTTTTAATAAACCAACTATTTTTGAAAAGGAATTTTGCTGCATGACGATGTACCTTCGATTTGTCTTAGGTATTCCTTTGAGGGTCAAGGAGGAAGTTTCAAGCCCTTGCTATCAGTCAATTGAAGGAGAAGACTAGAAAGATTCTTTGTGTCAGCTATGAAGATGGGTTCAGTGATGTCGAGGAGCTCAAGGATTAGGAAATGTTATTCTCCTTTGCAATCAAACATCTGCAAGAATCAAACATGAAAGTGCAAAGAGGTGGAAGCCTGAGTGTTCTTTGAAACCTTGGCAAGTAGCAAAATGAGTGTTGAGAGATGGGCTCAAGGCAAGTGTAGTTGTTCCACTGGGTTAGTAATCGAGAGTACTGGGTATGCATAAAGGTGATTTATGTGTATTCCACGAAGATAACAACCTATGAACATTTTGTCTCGTTGAAACTCATAAGTTGAAGTGGGTATGACACGTGACAAAGCTACACAAAACCATCAAAGAGATGGCATTCTGTAGTAGCCTTTGGGGTGGTGAGGAATTCACCTCAAAGGTAAAGGCCGGCCTAAAAAAAAAATGAAATGACAAAAAAGACGAGCAAAAAAAAAGCAAGAAAAAGCAAAAGAAAATCAATGACAAAAGAAAGCAAGAAAGAAAAAGTGTCTGCCAAGGGATGAAGGACATGAAAGCTGAAGTCTCTAGCATTGATTGCAGATCCTTTGTGTATGAATGATTTGAGGTTAATATCTACTCATTTTCTTTGGTTTCATATGAAGAAGATAACAATTTCTTTATGCTCACACCTTGAAAATGGAAAGAAATTCCTTTGTGAGATTTGATAGCATCGGTGCGATTCCCAATCCTAATACTTCATCGAATACTTCGGGTAAAAGAAGGTTGTGTCTTTTTCACACAACATGCACTAAAAGCCTATGGGCAAAAATTTGAAAATAACAAGCCATTTCAAAGTTCAATTCTTTGCAAAGAAAACTTGACGTCTTTTGCTATATTCCTGATTGGTGAGTATACGAGGGAATACTAATTCTCTTTAGATCATTTTAGTTGAGGTTTGGTCTTATTGTTGAGTGTCAACCTGGTTTAGAGTCTTTAGACTTTGAGACCCATGTTCATTATTTTGTTTATGGCCATGCTTATTTTGAGTCAGTTTTATGTAGTGCGTAAGTTGACTAGAGTACTTTTTGTGTATAGTCTAGCATGGTAGGGACATGGGTTAAAGTAGTGTTGTGGTTCCATGCTTGTTTGAATCTTAATTATAGTAGTTCTGGTTTGATTGTTAACTGTCGTGTTCTTTTCATTGAAAATTTGATTCTGTTTAAAACCATGTATCTAAGCTGCACATGTCCTAGCTGGTTTTGATAGTTTGGTTTTTAGTTTAAGATGGTTCAGATTTTTTAGTGATCTGTATACTTTGCCAAGTTGAATTATCTAATAGATTCTTTTGATCAGTTTGGTTCCAAATTTTACAGAAGGTTAGTTTCTATACATTTGTTTTTCATGTTATTTCTGCCTTGTGTACCTGAGTGTTGCATGTTCATCTTCGTTTAAGCGTAATAGTCATCTTGAATGTTAGTATAGATTATTGATTTTTCCATGTTTTTTACTGGTTTTTAAGACATTTATTTCCTACAAATTGTCTTCAAGAACTACTATTTTGTTTCCAGTGGAAATGAGGTTGTGGTTTCCATAGACATGTCTGACTAGGATGCAGTTAGGGGAAGTTAAATTGATGGGTGCATCAAGAGCAAAATTGTTTAAATTTGTTTTTGTCAACACCATGTGCTTGGAAGACTAGGAATGTTGGGATGACCTCTTTCTTTTAATTGTAGTAGATGACCTCTTTCTTTTAATTGCATACTGTGGGCTGGTTTGAAATTTAGCGATTTGTCCATGGTGTTTAATGTTCCATAAATCATGCTCTGGTCACGGGTTTCGCAGGCCCTCACCTCAGCTATTGTTATTGCTTTTGCTTGGTGCATCATTTTGTTCTGGACTTACCAAAATCAAAGTTGTCTTCCACCTTATTCCAAAAAGGTAATTTTCTTTTTCTGTCTTTTTTTCACCGATTGAATGAAGTTGTCTGGAAGGTCCAGAAAAGGTCTAGATCTAAAGATAGTTTTTTTTTTTGTTTACCTTTGAGGTGCAAGCCCATCTTCAAGATTTATGGCCTCTATGGTTTTCAAAATAAAGTTTTTTATTTAACATAAAAAAGTTTTCTCTTGCATCTATGGAATTAGGGCATTAATAACCTATGTCTCATTATGTATTGAATTTAGGCTTACTTGGCTAATTATTTACGTCATGCAACATCTTTGACTCTATACACAATTGTCTTTTGTAATCTCTTCTCTTCTATTCATTGAGTTACTTTGCAGCTAACTGAATGCCAAGTGCTAACCTTTGATAATTTTCTTCACTTATATTTTGCTCTGTATGTATGAATATTGAAATGTACAATTAACCGTTTGGATAAGAAGGTTATTTGCTTCCTCTTGTAAAGATGAATGAGATGGTTGCCCTTGATGTTTAGGATTACAATTTTTTTTTTATTTTGTGAAAATACTTTTCTGTTAAACATGTGAAGGAGAAATTTTGAAGTTCAATTCTAGCCATCAAATAGGCACGTGGGGGGGGGGGTGTTAGTGGGGGTGGAGGAAAAAATGGCATAGGTAAAACTTCCATACCATCAAACAAGGAAGTAAGATGCCTAGAATAAAAGTTCCATCCCATTGCACACAAGCCCTTTTTTTGAATCTGGAAGTTTAATTCTACCCCATCAAAACCTGCGATTAAATACCTGGTGTACGCATCTTCAAAAATTGTGTTCCCATGAGAATTTATCCATGAACAGACTGAATCACTACAAATGACCTTTCCAACTCAATAACTGCACTACCATGTCGAGTAGTTGTCATATCAAAAGAACACATGAACCATATGAAAGTAAACAGACAGTATTATAAGGGAAAAAAGGGTAGTAAGATGAATATAGAACTCCCACCTTACAATACTTTGGGTGATTGTGACCTCACAGAGGCTCTGTACCATGAAAACAAGGGCCAACCGCAAGAACTGACAACTTAGTTTTTGTACCATGATAGGTATAAACAAGTGAATAGGAAAGGCATTTTGAAGGCACAACAGACTGGCCAGGTGCATTAGTGACCTTTCTTTTAAAGGGGGGAGGCGTAGAAAGTTGATGCCCCTTGGCATTCAAAATGAAAACTAGTCATCTACTAACCCCACCTCAAGCCATTGCGCGAATCCCCTTGATAACAACATGCCCCATATATTCAGTGGCCAAAAGTATGTGCTGGAGGGGCCAAGGCGGTGAGCATCCACAACAAGTTCGCAGAAAAAACCAGTCTATCAGTAAAAGCTAGAGGATGCCATTAATTGTTACTTATTTCTTAGAATGGAGATGAAACAAAACCTATCACTTCAGCTGTGTAAGTTCAGATGCTGCTCTGGTAAAGCAATGTTGGAATATTTTGATAGGTAAATATTTCTAGAATGACAAGGTTTTGTTGCTTTAGATGTCATTAACATATCCCTTTTTGTTTACTGTCAGATGTATCTCACACTTTGTTGTGCTATTGGTTGAATATGCCCATTCTAACAACCAATCCAATTTCTGTATGTTTTGTGAAATTTAGGGTGAGCACGGCCCAGACAGCCAAGTTGTCCTTGTTGTTGTTGATGATGTTGATATGGATGCTATTGACATGGTAATACTTCGTGGGGAGTTTGCTTCAAAAGCAATAAGCCACAGTTTTACTGTGCACACCCAAGACATGGAGGAGGTCATCTCTGCACATTGCTAGAACTGGGTAGGCTTGGCAATCTGTAAACTAAATGTGTGGAAACTCATCGTCTCTGCCTCCTGGGCTGGTCTTGGGAATTGTTTGTGATTGGCTTTTGAAGTTTTAATGGTTTTGATAGGTTTTTCATCTTGAACACCGACTTTGACTTGAAATCTGGGTATTGAACTCATGCTGAGCTTACTCTTTTGCTGAATCACCTGAACAAATGTCCAATTACATTGAATGGTTTCTGCTGCACTTTTAGTGCTCCTACCAAGTGGACACCTGCAAAATAAATCTCAGGGTCCTATAACAAACTGAATCCTCTTGAAGCCTGCCATTTTCCAATTTACGTGTGACTTTTCCACAATGATTAGTAGTCTAGAAGAGTTGCACAATTTGACAAATTGACTTTCTCTTGGTCTATTTACCAGGGGAGATGATTGGGGCCACAAAGATTGTATTCATGGATGAGATATCAACTGGATTGGATAGCTCACCTATATATCAGATAGTCACATGTCTTCTGTGTACAAATGCCCCGGTGTTGATATCTCTTGTCCAACCAGCACCAGAAACGTTTGACCTCTTTGATGAGATGGCGGACGGCAAGATTGTTTATCATGGTCCTCATGTCCATGCTCTTCAGTTCTGTGAGGATTGTGGTCTCAAGTGCCCAAAAAGGAAAGGTGCTGCTGATTTCCTTCAAGAGGTATATACTGGGTTCATCTCCCTCAACTTGCAACAGAAACCTGTCCCTCTCTCCTTCCTCCTTTAGGGGCCGTTTGATGGCATGGAATTATGGAATTGGAAATATATTTCTTGAAATATATTTCCTGGAAAAAGGGAATCCTCTCCTTCGCTTGGGGCTCAATACTAAAAATTATACATAAAGTAAGAAGAGTATGGCGACAGGAAGAAGAACCAAGCAAACCTTCCCTCTCCAACTCAAAATCAAAATACGTCATACATAAAAAAGAGGGAAATGCAGGAATCGAGAAACGGGAAAGGGGAAGTAGATGATTCCAGAGCACATGCACAAAATGAAGAAATTGGGATTTCCAGAGCACAGGCACAAATTGAAGAAATTGGGATTTACCTGATAGCAGAAAGTGACGATGACGACTTGACCAGCGAAGTGGACCGCCTCTCCTTCCCTCACCGACCTGCACAAAAAGCCTTCACTCTTCCAGCGTCACTCCTCCGCCTTCACCGATCTGCACAAAATATTGGCTGCTTTTCATGGCAGACGAACAGCGACGAGATGACTTGACCAGCGGTAGCCATTTCCCTTCAACAACCCAACGAAAGGGAGAACCAGAGAAAGGTAGGAGAGCAAGAGTACAAGTGTACAACAACAACAACAACAAAAGAGTGAACAGAGACAGAGATAGGAAAGAAAGAAGAGCTCTAAATTCCTACCCCCATAGTCGAATTCCTTCGATGGGTATACCATCTCTTCGCATGGCTATTTATACAGCATAGCTTGAGTGGATCGATGCCCATCGACAGAGAGAAAAGAGAGAGAGACGCGGATAGGAAGGGGAGAGAGACATGGTGAAAGGATTACTTACAAAGCAGGAGAGTGAGAGGGACGATGTCCGAGGCAGCAGCAGCGAGAGAAGGCAGCAGCTCTCTCTGGTGGGTGGGGTGAAGCTGAGGATGAGGAGACGCCATCGCGTGCCCTAACGGGCAAAAAAATATTTCAGGAAACATTTCTCCACCTCACGGTGGAAAGATGTTTCCGGAAATTTTTTTCCGGAAACGCCTTCAACGGGCAAAAAAATGTTTCTGCATTTGATAAATCAGAAATTCTTCAAAAATTTGAATTTTTTTTCGTGAGCTACAGGATTTTTCCTGCCCATCAAACGGGCCCTTAAAATATGCACAAAAGTAATGCTTGATTTCTTTGCTGAGGATTGATGTTTTTAAACTTTTGCGACTTGTCTGCAGTTACTAGCTCTTAATAGATTTATTAGTAGTTGTTCGACATATGTAACATAGAGAGCAATTTATCAATGATATGGAGAGTCATTTGTGTAGAAATAATAGACGCACAAGAACCAAAGATCGAACACAGATGTAACATGGAAAAACCCTCAACTAGATAGAAAAAACCACAGGTAAGGAGCTCTGGTACCCACTAGCTACCCGACACTCTCTCTCTTAGAAACTTCATACACACATAAGATTAAGGTTTATAATAGTATAAGTATGCCCAAACTAAAACCCAATGGATCGGGTCTAGACCCGGACCCATACATCAAGATCCATCAACACTCCCCCTCAAGTTGGGCATACATATCAAACATGCCCAACTTGGATACATTTCTCTCAAATGGAGTTACATGTAAAGCTTTAGTTAGAATATCAGCAGTTTGGTCTTCAGACTTCATGTATGGCAATGTTAACTCCCTGGTATCAATTCTTTGTCTGATGAAGTGACAGTCAATCTCGACATGATTTGTTCAATCATGAAGCACTGGATTGTTAGTCAAGTTAATTGCAGATTTGTTGTCACAATACGTCCTCATAGGCCCTTCAATCTCTATCCCAATATCAGTCAGCAAGATTTTTAGCCACAACAACTCTAATACTCCAGTAGCAACTGCCCTATATTCAGCCTAAGCACTTGAATGGGAGCAGACATCTTGTCTCTTACTTCTCCAAACAACTAGATTTTCCCCCAAGAAAACGTAGTACCCTGAAGTAGATCTTCTGGTGTCATCACAGCCTGCTCAGTCTGCATCAGAATACCCTTCAATTTCTATAGACCTTTGTTTCACATATAGAAGTCCATTGCCAGGATTCTTCTTCAAGAAACACAGGATTCTATCTATAGCCTTCAAGTGTGCATCCGTAGGTGCATGCATAAACTGGCTCATCACATTTATAGCAAAGGTGATATCTGGTCTAGTCAGAGTGAGGTATATCAATTTACCAACTAGTCGTTGATATCTCCCTTTAGCTTCTTCACACAAAAGTTCTTTGTCCTTGCTACCGAGTTTGTGCCCAGCATCCAAAGGAGTAGAAGTTGGTCTTCATCCCAGTTTTCCTGTCTCCTTCAGTAAATCCAAGGTATACTTCTTTTGATTAAGCACAGGAGTTGTACCTGATCTGGCAATTTCAATACCAAGGAAATACTTCAGCTTGCCAAGATCCTTGAGATCAAATTCAGCTGGTAGTAAACCCTTTAATCTTGCTACCTCTTTTTCATCATCATCTGTAGCAATCATATCATCGACATAAACCAGTAGTAGAGTAACTTTACCCTCTATCCTCTTTACAAAGAGAGTATGATCTCCATTTCCTTGTTTGTAACCATGCTTCTTCATAACAAGTCTGAGACGTTCAAACCATGCTCGGGGAGACTGTTTGAGCTCATACAAAGCCTTCTTCAATTTACAACATTTTCCAGGTTTCTCAAAAGTCGAGGGTACACACAAATATACTTCCTCTTCGAGATCCTCGTTGAGAAAGGCATTTTTAACATCGAGTTGGCACATCTCTCAACCCTTCAATACCGCCAAAGAAATAATAACTCTAACAGTCTTCATCTTCGCAACTGGGCCAAACGTCTCTAAGTAGTCGATCTCATATTTCTGACTGAACCCCTTGGCCACCAAACATTCTTTGTACCTCTCAATGTTCCCTTCTGGTTTGTACTTAATGGTGTAAACCCACTTTGACCCCACCAAATGAGCTGCTTCAGGAATCACTACCACCTCCCATGTCTGATTTTTGTCTAAGGCCTCCATCTCTTCTTGCATAGCATGAGTCCACTTGGGGTCACTCTGAGCCTCTATAACACTCATGGGAATAACAGCCACAGACAAGTTGGATATAAAACATTTGTAGTCAGTGCTCAATCTAGAATAAGTTACAAAGTTACCAATAGGGTGTTGGGTACATGACCTGACACCCTTTCTCAGGGCAATGGGAAGATCCTCCTTTTCATTTCCTGTCTGACTTTCTTTCTCAACAGGTTGCTTCTGAGCATGACTTGGGTCATCCAAGGAAGAAGTAGGATTGGGATTCGGAGTGAGCTTCTCACTATCAATCACCTTGTCAGTACAAACTCTCCACCTAGAGTACACCTGCCCAAACAGATGATTGCATTCCTTCTTTGTCCCCACAGGACACTCTCTCTCCTTTCCTTGTTCCTGTACCTCAATAGACGTCTCATCTTCTTCTTTTCCAAGCACATCGACAGATAGATCCTTTTCACGCCTGTAATCTAGAAAATCTATAAACTGAATGTCCTGACTTAGAGAATACTCTTCCTTAGACATTGACTTCTCCCCCTAAAGAGAATTCTCACTAAAATAAGAGACATGTTCCAAGAATGTGACATCCTTGGTAATGTGAACATGACCAGTTGTGGGATCTAGACATTTATACCTCTTTTGAGTAGGAGAATACCCAAGAAATATTCCCTTAATTGATTTGGGGTCAAGTTTTTTTACATTTGGGCTGTGATTATGAATGACAAACACATCTAAAGACCCGAGGAGGGAGGTGAAAAGGTTGGCTTCTCCCTGGAAGCATGGAGTAGAGTGTACGACCCTTTAGAACTCGACTAGGCATGCAATTAATCAAATAGGCACTAGTAATGACTACATCTCCCCAATAATATTTTGGAAGATTCCTTTGGAACAGTAAAGCTCTGGTGACATTTAGTAACTGATGGCTTTTTCTCCCAGCAACTCCATTTTGAGGAGGAGTATAACTACATGATGTCTCATGAACAATCCCCCTCTTTCGAAGGAATTCCTCGATAGTGAGACACATATACTCATGAGCATTATTAGACCAGAATGTCTTGACAGACTCATCATACTGGTTTTCCACTAGGAGGATGAATGTTTCTATAATATGAGGCACTTCGCTACGGTCTTTCAACAGATAAACAAAAGTACATCTGGAATAGTCATCTATGAAAGTCATAAAGTATTGAAAGCCACCACAAGAATGAATGCCTGAAGGCCCCCACACATTAGAATGAATAAAGGAGAAAGCTTTATTGGCACGACTATTTGAAATTGGATACGAAGCTCTAACATGCTTCGCAAACTGACACACATCACAAGATAACATGGAAATGTTTAAACAGGAACATAATTCAAGAAACAATTGTTTCAAAATCCCAAAAGGGAGATGAACAAGGCGTTCATGCCAATATAAAAATAATTGACGACACTCTTCCTTCTTCTTCTCTGTCCTGCTGACTGCTGACATAAGGGCTGTGGCAACGCGTATAAGAAGCCGATATAACCCATCAGACACCAAACCAATGCCAATCTTCTTCCCTATCACCAAGTCCTGCAAAACACAACGTCTTTCAGAAAATATAAGTTCACAGTTGAGTTCCTTGGTAATCTTGCTAACAGATAAAAGATTTAAGGGAAGACGGGGAACATGCAATTGTACCATGCATTAAACAATTGTTCAACAAAAAAAGACTCCCTTTCCCTGCCACAGAGGTAAAGGAGCCATCGGCAAGGGACACATGTTCCTTCCCCGATGATAGCTTGTAGTCATGAAAGAGTTTGGGGTTGCCAGTCATGTGATGAGTGGCACCGCTATCAACAATCCACTCTCCCATGCAAGAAGTACCTTGTTCACCTGAAACAGCCAGTGCCTGATTAACCTTCACCTCATCTGACGTGTCTGCCTGACCAACATCAATCTAGCTCAAATAAGCACGCAACTCATGAATCTGTTCTGCAGAGATAGAAACTTTACCATCACTAGGATTCGTTGCATTCGAAATAGGCATCTTCCCACTAGAAGACCGCCCCCTACTATTCTTCTTCTTTGGATGCAGGTCCCAACAAAAGTCCACAGTATGACCAAGTTTGAGTACATTTACAGGAAGAACGGGTAGTTCCCACAGAGACACGACTAACGAAGGCAGACCATTTATTGTGAGACATGGGATCCTCCTTTCTCCCACTTGTGATCAGTCTCCTCTGCTCTTCAGCTTCAACACGATAATAAACATCAATACTGAATGATTCCTCAGAGTTAAGAATCTGACTCCTTATATTTTCAAATTCATCGTTCAGCTAGCTAAGAAAAAGAATACCCTATTCTCCCACTCCTTGGCCATATACTGCATCTGCTCTTTTGGAGAACTCCATGTAAGATCAGAATGGTAGTCAAGATCCTCCCACTTAGATTTTAAAGTTGCGTAGAAATCTGCAACCGAGAGATCCCCTTGTCGCAGAGCATACACGTCCTTCATTAGTTGATATACACGAACTTTTCTTTTCTTTTGACCATACATCTGCTCCAAAATAATCCACATATCCCTCGCGGTCTTCTTACGAAGAATGAGGGGTTGAATATCTGAAGACACTGAATTAACAATCCATGTTTTTACCTGGTTGTCCTCAAGAAACCATGTATCCCAAGCCATACTATCCATAGCAGGTTCGACCTTTCTCCCATTCACATAGGCAATTCGTCCTCAACCAGCGATCCCCATAGTAATTGCAGCGGACCATCGTAGATAATTCTCCTTGGTAAGCCGAATGGTGGTAACTTGAACTGGTACATTATCAGTTCTCACGGTCCGAACATCAGGCTGATCGGTATGGACTGTGGAGGAGGAAGACAAGTCGGCCATGATCACCAACTACAAACTGTGGACTATCAGAGACACACAACAGCGGCAGCCCTTGAGAACAACACACCTTAGAGTCACTGATAGCAAGGATCAAGTCAGGCGGCTCATAGGGCACCAGTAGATGATGTACAGACGCTGGGATCTGGTCGGATGGGGCTAGAGCCTGGTCGGGCGACGGTGAAGCAATCAGTTACGGTGGAAAAAAAAAAGAACGATGGCGCTGGAGCAGAACGACCGCACAACTAGGGCACGGGCGGCATAGGGCAGCAGCGGAGGAGCAGCGACGATAGATGGAAGCGGCGGAGGGGCAGAGGCAGAAACGGTAGCAGCGGCAGATACGGGCGACGCTGTGACGCTCGTTTTTTTCTTTTAGACAGGTTGGGTTGGAGAGGGTCCAGACCCGGACCCGAGCCCCACTTGTGTAAGGGAGCCCCGTCGCGCGAGGGAGTTTTCCTCCCTCGACTTCTTCAGTGTCTTCTTCTTCTCCTTCTTCGACTGTTCCCTCTGCTACGACCACAGCAAGGAAGAAGTGGCGGTCGGTATGGTGGTGGCGGTGGCTGGACCGGCGACGGCAGCAGCGGCGGTGGCGACGGTGGCAGCATGGGTAAGTTTCCTTTCCCACCCTCTCTGTCTCCTTCTTCTCCTCCCTCCCACGCAGCCTCTCCCTACTTCGTCAGCACCCCCCCCTGCCGCATGATTTCTCCCTCTCCCTCTCTGCTAGAGCTCCCTCCTCGTCCCGTCCATCTCCTCTTCACCATCTCTCCCTTTGCCCCGCTGAATTTCCCTCCCCTTTGCCGTCTTTCCCATTTCTGTCTGAACCCTCTCTCTGTCTGTCTCTCTCTGTCAGTGCCTCTCCCTGCCCACACGCTCCCTACTTGAGCTCTCTCTCCCCATTTCCTGATTGCTTTTTCCCATTTTCCCCAACCAAGCACTCTTTCTCATGGATTTTATCATTGTTTATTAGGATTCCAGTTTGGGGAACACGTTCTTCCCCTCGTAACAGCATTTAGGTGGTGTTGGTATGGTGGCTTGGCACAATTTCTGCCATTTGGGGACCGATTGTACGCTTGAGGTGGCTGTCGGAGGCGTCACAACAGTTTGGACATTTAGATTGGGGTGAGCAAGGCCTATTTGAGCTTCAATTATTGAATATTATCTATGAGAGCATGTATAATTATTGTTTGAGCATGTTAGAGTTTAGAATTGATGATTTGGGATGCATGTTAACGATTTTGTTTTTGGGGAAGTTTAGGATTATGATGGAGAAGTGTTGATTCATGCCTATAATGATCATTTAAGCATGATGAGTTGATTTTCGAAGTATTAGGGAAGCATGGTAGAGATTGTGTTGTTGTGGGGAAGATTCAAAACCATCTTTGGGAGCACGTGGCACACGTTTTTGTGAATGGGTGCACCTTGGAGTTAAATAGGGAAAGCATACGTATGTTGGGTGTGACTACGGGGTTGATGCCTAGACTACAGAAAGCAAATGAGAAATGTGTTGTGAGGGACTGGGCGAAGCATTGAGTTTTGACATCTGTTAGCACGGCAAGAAGTTGGGAAGTGACCTATTGGAGAGTTTATAGGTCGACACTACCCGTCGACACCCTCTTGAGGCGATGACACGTACCTCAATGATGTTGTTTTGTATTTGTTTGAATTGGTTGGGTATCTAGTAGGAATCTTATATTTTGTTTATGTCTGCAGGAACAACGGGCACTTAGCGTCGACCTTGAGCGCGCCACAGGTATGGCAGCATTCCAGGCAAATCCCTGCCTGAGGCAAATGTATGAATGTGTGTTCCTAGGGTCGTGGGATCCTAGGATTGTGATGCAATTGATTGACTGTTTAGTGAATGAATGTGTGTATGCATGTAAATGTTTTGATGTATGATATGAATTGTTTTGGAAAGACTATGAGAAGTTTGTTTTGAAAATGTTACGCATTTGCATGTGCATGTTAGAATTGATAACTGTTTAGGATATATGAGGCGGGGTATGGAGTTGAGTGTCTCCTCGACCCCAATTGTGCATTAGAAAGCATCCTAGAATGATAATTGCATAGGACAGCTACGAGCCAATCACAGATCGAGACTACTCTCTGTGGTTTGGCTAAGTTTTTGAAGATGTGATTGATATGATGAATGGTGTGAATGTTTTATTCTGTTGCATATACATTGCTGCAGGCAATGATGCAAATAATGGAATTGGAGGGTAGTCGTACCCGTATTGTATGACGGCTAGCTATGACAGTTATTGTTATGTGTAGACCTTGTGTAGAGACAATTGGAGGTGTAGGTGCATTCGTGAAGTGCACCAACCTCATGAGCTAGCCAGTCAGTTTGTGAATGTGTTAATCTAATGATAAGAATGAATGAATAAGAGATGAGAGGCCAAAGGGATGTGGCTATGTGTTTGGGAGACGTCCCGCTTTTGCCACTGGTCTCACCTGTTCGGAGCGCAGGCGGTGCAAGGCCCTAGGGTACTGTTGTGTGTTGTGCTTGGGGCGTTGGGCCCCCGCCTTCCCAACCTGGGTGTCCTAGGGAAGGCTGAGTATCTCTCCTTGGACTTCACACATCTATGGATGAGTGCTCTACCACTGCAGCGGATGAAATGGATCCATACTGTTATGGGCCACCACGGGGGTTGTCTCTCGGCTGTAGTGTGCACGTGCCTGTGTTGCACCCACAGGAACTGTTAATTCACTAAAGTCAATGAAAATGTAATGTATATGATTGTATGTGACTGATGTGCATGTGATTGATGTGAAAGCATGTGATTGAAACTGTGTACTGTGGCCATTGAGTGGCTTGTACATGTCGTGCTCTGACACGACATGATGATGAATGATTTTGATAATTGTTTTCTGATTTGAGCCCTATCTAAGAGGGTTTTGTATTTTCCTGGCTTGTTGCCATACTGCAAAGGCTAAGCCTTCAGTTGTTTCTTTTTCAGGTTTTGGCAGATCCGGGGCAGCAGGTTGAGCAGATGGCTTCACTCACGTCCTACTGGGGAGGTTTTGGGATGTGTCTTTTATAGTGCCGGCACGTCTTATTTTGGTTTTATTGATGTCTTGTTTTTGTTAGGCATCAATTATATAGTTTGGGGCATTTTTGTTATACATAGGTGTGATTTTGTATGAATTGAAATGATTATATAAATGAAAGTTCACCCCATTGTTTAGAAAAAAAAAATGTTTGAGTGTCAAAAGGTCGGGGTGTGACAGTTTTGGTATCAGAGCTATGGCAAACCCTACTATGGATGTGAGTTAAAGCCTATCTGTGAAGCCGTGTTGTCCAGGTACGCATTTATTTGATTAAATTGTTATTGTAGTTTTGATTTTTACGGTAAACTATATGTACAAAATGTGATTGATGTTTTGAGATTTTGTGCTGATGCACTTTTGTTCTTTGATTCGAGAGATTGGTCATGGACCTTGTTTGAGAATGAGGGTTCTTGTGTGTACAATGGGAGTACCAATGTTGGGGTAGGAAGCGAGCTAAGTTCGGCCCATTCCGATAGGCATGCCTCATTGGATGATAGTCTGTCAATGCAACAGTACGCCCAGACTAGTGTGGGTGCCCAAACCCTGTCAAGGCAGAGGAATGGATTGAAGAGGGTGAACGCATCTTTGAGCTCCTTAAGATGCCAGAATGTGACAAAGTTAACTATAGTTGGTATTTGTTGAAAGGTTATGCCAACGGTGGATGTGGAGACCCACTTATTTCACTTACCTGCACAGTTGGTTATTCATAAGTTTTAGTGAGTTTGATGTCATTTTGGGCATGGATTGACTATGCACACATTATGCCACTATAGATTGCAGAGAGAAGCAGATACGATTGTAGACGAATGAGATGAAACCAAGGGATATCCAAGCACGAAAAGCTAGTCGAAGTGATAAGCTAATGGTGTCTGTACTGAAGGCCAAACGTTTGATAGAATAGGGAAGTGTTGCTTTCTTGGTCAATGTGTTAACCAATGAAACTGAACTGGTGAGGTTACAGGATGTTGTCGTTGTGAATGAGTACCCTGATATGTTTCCTGAGGAATTGTCATGTTTGCCTCCAACGCGAGAAGTGGAGTTCAAGATAGAGTTGCTGCCAAGGACAGCTCCAATTTCTACGGCACCCTACCGTATGGCACCGACAGAGTTAGAAGAATTAAAGAAGCAACTGTAGGAGCTCTTAAACAAGGGCTTCATCCGACCTAATGTGTCACCGTGGGGAGCACCAGTGTTGTTTGTTAAGAAGAAAGATGGGACGATGTGCTTGTGCATAGATTACCGTATGTTGAATCAAGTCACCATCAAGAATAAGTATCTGCTTCCAAGAATTGAAGACTTGTTTGATCAGCTTAAGATGCCATGGTATGCACGTGCCTGTGTTGCACCCACAGGAACTGTTAATTCACTAAAGTCAATGAAAATGTAATGTATATGATTGTGCGTGATTGATGTACATGTGATTGATGTGAAAACATGTGATTGAAACTGTGTACTGTGGCCATTGAGTGGCTTGTACGTGTCGTGCTCTGACACGACATGATGATGAATGATTTTGATAATTGTTTTCTGATTTGAGCCCTATCTAAGAGGGTTTGGTATTTTCCTGGCTTGTTGCCATACTGCAAAGGCTAAGCCTTCAGTTGTTTCTTTTTCAGGTTTTGGCAGATCCGGGGCAGCAGGTTGAGCAGATGGCTTCACTCATGTCCTACTGGGGAGGTTTTGGGATGTGTCTTTTGTATTGCCGGCGCGTCTTATTTTGGTTTTATTGATGTCTTGTTTTTGTTATGCATCAATTATATAGTCTGGGGCATTTTTGTTATACATAGATGTGATTTTGTATGAATTGAAATGATTATATAAATGAAAGTTCATCCCATTGTTTTGAATTGCTTGGCTCATCTCTTTTGAACTATTGTGTAGTTGCACCTCGATGTTTGATGTTTAGAAAAAAAAAATGTTTGAGTATCAAAAGGTTGGGGTGTGACAGACGCAGAGGGGTCTCAGGCAATGCAGCCGAGCGGCGGCGACGACGGCGGTGGTGGCGAATGCAGGAGCAGTGACAGCAGCAGCAATTGGTTCAGGGATGGAACTTCACAACCCTAAAAAAAAAATTTCCAAGCTCGCTAGCTCTGATACCATGTAGAAACAATAGACACACAAGAACCAAAGATCAAACACGGATGTAACGTGGAAAAACCCTCAACTAGAGGGAAAAAACCACGGGTAAGGAGGTCTGGTGCCCACTAGCCGCGAGACACTCTCCCTCTTAGAAACTTCATTAACACATAAGATTAGGGTTTACAATGGTATAAGTGTGCCCAAACTAAGAGCCAATGGATTGGGTCTAGACCCGGACCCATACATCAAGATCTGTCAACAATTTGTAAAGCAAAGGCATCTCTTATTTTGACTTGAAGGATACAAGGCACTTTTACTGAAATAGATTTCCCTTTAGAAGTGATAACATATTATACGTAAATGAAGAAAACGACTCTGAAGTATCAATATAATAATAACCAGCTTTTGTCGGTCGGTATATGGTCAACTGCCTACACAAGCCCACACCAGACTCCTCCCTTTGTAAAAATGATATAAATTCGTGCGTGTTGAGGATTCCGTCTAATATATATGCATTTGAAGAGCGTGATTCTTGTCTCCATTATTAGTTTTTCCATCTCAGTATCACATTAGTATAGTTAGTCTTAAGGAAAAAAAAGAGAGCTAAATTTGGCTTTCAAAGCATCTCTCATTTCATTTTAAGTATAAGGTCTTCTTTAGAATCAAGGTATAATGGTCTTTTATGCTATATTTGACAATATGGTGTATTCATTTTAACCATTATTAAGCCCGATGGATGACTTTCCTGGTTAAGAAAAAGTGAAGTACAAATTCAGCAAACATAAAAAGTGACTGATGGATTTGGAATATAGCCAATAAGCAGGGGATTTTTGTGAACAGTTTTCTAAAAATAAAAGGTAACCTTTTTCTTGAAACGCAAAACCTTTCTGCTGGCATTGGTTTCTTTGTATCCATCACATTGACAAATACTGGTGATGTTTTGAAAGACTCTCTCTCTCTCTCTCTCTCTCTCTCTCTCTCTCTCTCTCTTTCTCTTCACGCCCACATCCACATACAGCACAACCACAACAAATACAAACACATGTTGGAGTTCAGTTTTGTAATTTCATTCCATGCCCTCATATAATCACTCTATATATACAAAGTCATGAAATTTTCAAGTTTCTCTCATATCTGCCCAATTACATTGAATGATTTCTGCTACACTTTTAGTGCTCCTACCAAGTGGACACCTGTCCTAGAACCAACCGAATCCTCTTGAAGCCTGCCATTTTCCAATTTACATGTGACTGTGGGCTTATATATTTATTTTCCACAATAGAAGAGTTGCACAATTTGACAAATTGACTTTGTTTGGCCTATTTACCAGGGGAGATAATTGGATCCCCCACTTTCCTCATGATGCACATGCACATTTTTCTTCATGAAAATTAATTCTTTTTCTATCATTACAGGTTGTCTATCAAAGGCTGTTGCTTCTTGTGCTTCAATGGTCATATCAACAACTTTTGTAGACGTGAAATGTATGTTTCCACAGGTACGTCTTGTAATTGAATGCTCTAACCCTTGTTCTTGAGAAACTCATGAGTTTGCAGGTGTGTGACACCTTGTATGGAGGTTTTCTTTCCTAGTTCTCTTAGTTCCTTAAGTAAATTGTACATTTTCTATTGAAACATGATGCTTATTTGTGCTTCTTGATCTTGAGATTGATAGCAGTTATTTCTTATTTTTCTATCCTAGTTTTGGTTTATTTAACTGTTATTTGTTTGCCTTGTAACTGTATTGAGATTATATCTAAAAAGGATTGGTATGTTATGTTGAAGTTGTTTCAGTTTTGCCAGCTTAGTTGTGATCTTGTAGTCCTTGCTTGGATGGTATCAGCTATAGGTTTCTAAAGGATTGGCATTCACTTGCTGTCATTTTAATTCTTGCATGAAACTGTTGCAACATGGTAGCTACCTTCCATAATACTATCTTCCATGTTTATGATTATCACAGGAAATGCAAGCTGAAACTTCAGCAAAAGCAGCTGAAAATTGCAGAAGTACAACATGACAGAAATTAATAGTGAAAGGACATACTTATATGATCTGATGGTGTAAGATTGGTGTAAGATTTTGAGATATTATGCCAAACCACTGGATTGAATCCTTTGTAGATGCGAGAAGAGAAGAAGAGGAGGTGACTGCACGTGCAATAGAGAGAGAGAAGAAAAGAGAGCAGCAACCGTGGTCCTTCCTCCTTGTCATTAATATAACCTAATGTATGCTACAAGTAAATACAGAAAACAACAAGTATTTACAAGTATCCCACCACCCATTATGTTTAGGTATATGGGCAAGATGGATCGGGTCTGTAGACCCGATCCAATTTGTACAATCTTAACAGCCTCCCTCAAGTTGTGCAAGAGGTTTGATCATGCACAACTTGTTCTTCAATTCAAGGTTTCCTTTTCTAATGATTGACAACAAAAAAAACTTGAAAGTTTCATTTTGCTTGGGCAGGAAATAAGAACAAAACGAAGGCATGTCATTGCATGACAAGACACTTTTAAAATGTTTTTACGCACAAACAAAAATTTTCTCTTTCAAAAAAGTACTTGACATCAAATGGCATATCACTTGAAAGTAGGAACTCTCTTCTACCAAAAGAGGAGTTTTTATGAAAACAGACTGATTTGTTGGGTAGAAGAACTCCATATGCTCTCCTATAGAAGTAGGGAAGATCAAACTATCCAATTCAAAAATCGAACCATCAAATTCAAAAATCAAATACAAATCACCTATTCTACTCTATCCCCACCTATCTAATCACTCCTTCCTTGCACCTTATGCTTAATAAATCAAGAATTCAAGAAAAAAAAATAAAACAGTTTATAAGAACATAAACACGTCCTAAAAACGAAGAAGTGAACCTATATTTACTAAGTTGAATCCTTACCAACTATAAGATATAAAATTTCACTCACAAAAAAAAAAGAGAACAACAAAGCAAACATTTCCACCAATGTCGTGTGAGTTTAATGACTAAAGATCCAAAATTCTAAAAAAAATGAAGACTACTAAATAATGTTACAAATCCAACCTAATTGGTCCAACTGAAAACTGGTGGCCATTTTACTTATGCCAAAGAAGTTTTAGATACAAGAAAAAAAAACAAAAAATTTTGAAGGTCGTTTTTATATTTAAAAACGATTTTTAATTTGGTGAAAATTCTAATAGAAACACAAGACAACAGCTACAATTCCTAGTCTACTTCAAAAACGATCCTACAAATAAAAGTTCAATGTTCTCCAGTAAAAACAAATGATATTAGCACGTCAAAAAACATAAATAAACACTCAATTGAACAATCACACCCACACCGGGCACTCGTATCCATACCAATGTAACATAAGTATCCATGCAACATGGTATATACTACTCATTCCATTCATACGAATAACTGTACTTCTGATGAACATAGATGTGCATCTTTTTGAAAGCACTCCTCAAAACATGCAGCAAAAGAAATGCAGACATAAAACCAATAGCTTATTTTATGAGGCACAATTGGCTGATATGGCCTACATGCAGCTCAACTAAAGTTAAAAAAAAGCTGTGTGACAAAGTTTGCACCTTAGGCTCTGAGGTGCTTATTCGCATTGCAAACAACACCCTTTCCAAGCTCCTTGCAACTTCATCTTTTGTCCTCTCATTTATTAACAGAAGCTGTCCTTTTGGCCCTGCATAATCTAACTGACATAAGTTCTACTACCATTTGATAGCTTATGCATGATTAAGTAGTTTGTAATAAAAAGCGCAAGAAATAAGCAGGATCAGGTCCAACAGAAACAACATCAGCAAGTTTATCAAAAGGAACCACACTATTAGATCTGGATGCTAGCAGTCTTCCTATTAGCTTTCTCACATATGACTACACCATCTGTGCAAGCCTGAGTCTCCACCAACAGCAACACAAAACAAGATCAAGGGCGTCTTCCCTTCATCCACATACTGAAGATCTTGCATGAAGGAAGAAAAAAGAACTAAGTCCACATTCTGATCACATCCACATACAACTTGCACACAGAAGAAAGTTTGTGATCTTCGTTCACTTTCTAGTTTGAGAACACCAAAGTACTTCACATGATCGCTTCACCAATTGAACATAAACTTGCTTATTGAGTAGCTTAGCCCATCTGATCACTAAAGGATTGACCATACCTCAATGATCATTTTTATTGTGTTTTACTTTCTTTATCATTTTTTTATTTTTCTAAAGTGTAAGCTTTTACATTTTCTTTCATTTTATCCTGAATGTTAAAATTTTTCAAATAAAGTACATTTTTTTAGTCAATGAATACTGGTTTCAATTCAATTTAATGAATCTTGATAACATTGGTGTATGCAGTTAATCAAGCATCTCAGTTTGTACATGAACCAAGGCTAGAAAAATGTTAAGGCACTTAAAGGGCACTGTAGGCAATGGCCACATTTAGGAGAGAACAAACTCGAACTAGACATGTTGATATTGTTGGCATATTCAGATGTGGGTTGGGCTGGAGATCTAGATGAAAGGAAATTAATATCTAGATATTTTTTCTTTGTTAGAGAGAACCTTGTCTAGTGGAGCAGAAAAAAAGAGTGTTATAGCTAGATCAGGTGCAAAAGCATAATTTAGAGGTACAGTGTTCGCTAAATCTAAAAAACTTGGATTCGAACATCTTTTGGTTGCACTTGGAGAAATTTTGCTGCAGCCAGTTAACCGAAGTGCCATTAAGATTTTACTACATGGTAGAATAAAACACATTAAAACAGATTAGCATTTTATCAGACAAACTATTGAAGACCAAGAAGAAGAAGCAAGATATGTTGGCACAAAGAATCACATTGATGACATATTTGGGAAAGGACTAACGAAGGAAGCTTTGGTTCCTTGAGGACAAGTCCAGCATGGTTCAAAGGAAGGCTCAATTGAGGGAGACTATCACCACATATTTATCATATTACTTGCTTTGATAATATGGATTCATTATCCAGCCCTCTTAAGGGCATTCTAGGCCCTAGTGCCCTAATATATCTTATAAGTAAGAGGGATTTGTCCCACCATGGAGAATGATGCTGCTGCACCACATCCTGATCCGAGAAAGCAGAGATTGGATTCCCTATTCTGTATAGAGATCTCGCTTAAGTCTTTCTACCTCTGCCTTCATCACAAATCTCTTGAAAGCAACATGGAAATTATGGAACTGAAGCTTCAGATGCAAAGGAGAAAAATATCAAAAATATCTCGACATTTTATTTTTGTTTTCAACAGCATAAGCAAGAAACTTAAAGAATTGATATACCAAGCATTGGCAAATAAAGCTTTCAAAAACGGGACACAATAAGTAAAACATTTGTCAAAAGTAAAAAATTGGATATCGTTTTACATGGATTAGAACAGCATTTAGAAAGTTCACGAGCATGATGATCTGGATACTTTGGCTAATGCACATTTTTTTTTCTTATGAAGAACATGCTGAACAGGAAATAAGGATTGAGGCAGTACGACCCATTAGAAGAGTTTAAACGTTCAGACACCATGTGTGCTTACATAAGTAGAAACAAGATTAACTTTTCCTGCATGAAAGGAAAAAAGAAGGATCCTTTTTTACCTTCTCTAAAGCTAGTAAATGAATTTCCCATGCTTATTAGATGTATGTATATTAGACCTTAAATACAAATTTCAAAGAGGGAACAGTATTTATACTTGGGGGTTGGAAACCAGAACAAGTAGAAAACTAAACTAACCTCTGAGTAGAGAATGCAGGATGCAACCAATACCCTCTGCCCCTTTGACTCTGAAATTGGCATGTTTAGAACAGTTGATAAAACGCTGTGGAACACCAAGAAATTCATCATTTATGAGTTGCTTGTGAGAAATTTCGTTGAAATATCCATAAAAACAGCATTTTGTCTAACAAGCACAATAAAGAAGTAATAGGATAGTATTCTCACAAGCGGAACCTCTAAATAAATCAAGAAATCCAGCAAGTGAATGAACACGAGAACAAAACAAGCAAGCTGTGCACTGTACAAACATCTACCTTTCATGTTTATATTCCATGGAAGACATTATAAATTCATTTAGCGATCTGTCATATGACCTTGAAATCAGAATTTCCAAGGACCAATTTGATAAAATGCTTGCAATGTAGAGGCCCAAAACAGCCCAAAATGAAGGGTTCTAATACAAAGAATCAAGGCAAGCTAAACAAGGACCCACTCAAAACATATAAATTGATGATGTTCCCCAAGTAAGCTTACAAAAAACATGAAACGTATGAGGAATTCATCCCTCAAAACATACAACAAAGCAGCCCTGAACTAGCTGTTGTACTACTTTCAATGTCTCTAAACTCTAAACGGAGCCGTTGGAGCTGGTCAAAGCTCTGGTGAAAATCCAATTTTGACAAAACCAATGGAAGTATGGAAACGAAGAATAACAAATTATAAAACATGAACATACACTGACCAAAACTACATACAAAATACACTTACACACACACAAACATATATGATGCACACACAATTATACATGAACCAAGAAACACGTGACACTTAGCATGTGTGTGTGTGTGTGTGTGTGTGTGTGTAAGCCCATATTTGTAACAGCCATGAACGAAGTTACTAACAAAGCCCCTTGGAGAACTAAAAAAACTAATTGATGCTGTCCACATATTTTTAACACAAATATCCATAAAGCAGGTTACTAATGAAGCCTTGGAAAACTGAAAAAAGAAAAAAGTGATGATCTGCATACCATAGCTCTAAAAATTGAAAATGAAGGCTAAAGAACGAAGATAATTATTAAAAGAAGATGCTGCACAGGTATACATATGTATACCTGCGAGTGAAAATTTATGGAGACTAGGAAGCCAAAAGTGAGATCCCAAGTTCAGTGTAAGCATTCTTTGTTACTGGAATTGACTACAGTGACTCAAATATCTCAAAATAAGCGGGCTATAGGTATCATACAGTTTATTCCTTTGTCAGAAATGCTCTTGATTTTTTAACTTCATACAGGAAGAAACCAGAGTTGAGAAAGGTCAGCTTTCCTACTGTTCTCAGGAAGAAAAAAAAATGATGGATCCTTTTTGTTGTATCAAACATGAGATGCAAAATAGAAAGCAGCATTTAGATTTTAGAGATAAAAAGTAGACCCTATCAGCATTATTTCTTTTATACAGTTCTTTAATGTCAATCAGAAGTGCCGGTGTTAAGCAGATGCCATTGACTTTGATCTAACTGGATCCAGTCTAAATTCATAGCCACATGCCATCCAGATCCACACATCCTTATGTACTGCATTTCAACATATTTTCTGTTAGCTGAACATATTTGAATGAGAATTATGGCACGACTTATTTCTGACAGAAGTGACCTTGCAACATCCCTCTTGTGTTCTCTCTTCTTTTCTTCTCCTCTGTATTGTGAAACTACAACAATAACAAAATCTTTCATGGTATCAGAGGCAGGTTAACAAGCTGTAGATTTTTGTAAAGGTATGTCCAAGGAGATCTGCAACCAAAAATGCAGTCAAGGGTTCCTTCTTTAATCTTCTTCCTTACTCAAAGGTTCTTTTCCCCTTTCAAACATGTTTCCTTCTCTGTTTCCATTCTTCAGAAAATCCGCCGTAGGAATATTGTTGGTCCTCAACCCTAACGTGCCTGACTTTTTTATTTTTCCTTTTCCTGAACGTCATGATATTACCCTTTTCCACTGTTTCCCTCTGAAATCTATTTCTGACCCGCAGCTGTCATTGGATCTACAGGTTTTTTGCCTTCATTTCAACTTTGCAGATTTTATCTCCAGTGTCAGGCATGGAAATATTAAGCCAGATGCCAGATTTAATATTCCTGTATATCTGCAAATGTAAGTCTGTCTACAGATCTGAAATTATTCCTCCATCTAACATCAGATCTAGAATTTTATTTTTCACGATTCTATGGATCCTTCGTGTCTTCTTTTTCAATGTGTTGCTTGTGATTGTTTTAGGTTATGAAGATCCACCCTTGAGATTGCCCTGAGATAACCTTAAGGGATGTCATCAGCCCTCATGTTGCCTTAGGGTGTCAGCAGAGAAATTCTTAAGTACTATCCTTTCATTAAGAAAAGAAGAACATAAAGAAAAAGAAAGGCTCAATCCCTCATACAAGACTGCTGCTGCGCTGCATCAAAACTGTTATATTTCAAAGTTAGGGATCTTCTTATCTCATTCTTCTTCTTGCATCTAAATCCTTTTACTCTTTCATATTCCTATTGAGAAAAGGGGGATTCCTCCTTTCATTTGGTTTTGTCCAATGTCATGCAAATTGTACTATACATATCTTAACTTTTACTTGGACACATCTTGCACCTTAGAAGAGTGTAATGCACCATATCTTACAGTATAGTATGATACAAGGCATGACAATACAGTGTAATATGCCTCACATCCCATGACATGAGAAAGGCATGAAAAGTGGGGGGTCTGACCCCCAGTTTTTGTTTAAACTTTAAAAGCTCCCTCTCAATTTTTATACAAGGCATGACAATACAGTGTAATATGCCTCACATCCCATGACATGAGAAAGGCATGAAAAGTGGGGGGTCTGACCCCCAGTTTTTGTTTAAACTTTAAAAGCTCCCTCTCAATTTTTCTGTGAGCTGTGAGGGAGATCTCGCTATGTTAAGGAAGAAAACTTCAATTTCAAACTAGATGTACAAGTGAAGTAGCGAACTACGGTTGAAGAAAGACGGGTTTCCCATTTCTACCATGAAAGGCATAAAACCTCATGCTTTTACCATACATTTATATTGTTTTTCTCAAGACATGATTTCAAGTGACCCACACGGCAATGGTCCACATTGGTGAGGGAAATGAAAATTGAAAATCATTTTTATAAGTATTGTAAACAAGACTTATCAGCAAGAATATCTCCGCTAAAACACCATGTAGCTAGGATGCATGAGAATGTGGCTCTGTCCACTAGTAAAGGACCACAAGCATTTGCCCGAAGACAATGTATGGACATGATTAATGGTCTCAAAGCAAAAACGTTGGGCTAGAGTGTGACCCCTAGGAAGTGGAGGATGAGGACAATAAAGATGATATCAACCATTTCACAATTAACTCATACAAAGTTCATGCAGATCACATTCTTATTTCTATAAAATAATGCTAGAAGTGCCATAAATAAATAGATGATTGTATATATATATATATATATATATATATATATATATATATATATATATAGTGGGGGAGAGAGAGACTAACTAGGCCTATTTATTCATTTAATTAGCTACAGATGTGCATGTTACACATAAATAAACATATACACACACACACACAAACATATATATACACATATATATATCTATGTAGGAAAACGAGTAGCTACCAGACCCTTGTATGCCATTCTGGATCGCTTGGGCCATCGATTTTAAGGAAATTGCCTGGAAGAGATTAAATTGAAAAATAAATAAATAAATAAAAATCAACAAGTATGTTGATCAAGATCTCTTGCCTTCTTGTGAGGGGTATTTCCCTCTCTTGAAAGTACAACTTGGTTTCTAATTATTTCAGCTTAATCTCCACCATCCGATCTCCTTAAAATAGACAGCCCATACGATTCTCATCTAGTCTGGATTATAAGGGTCTGGCAGATATACACACACACACACACACACACACACACACACATATATATATATATATATATATATATATATATATATATATATATATATATATATATATATATATATATAATCTTTTAAAAATCATAATGACATGTAATGACCAATTTTGCAAAGGAAAAAAATTGTTGAAAGCAAGCAAAAATAAGTTAATGATATTACGACAAGAAATGCCTACAAGTAGGCAGAATCAGCTATAGTTGAGTGTACAGATTCAACCAAATATCTGATTCAGTAGGGAAAAAAATCCATTTTCGGATACAATTTAGTTAAACCCCAGTAAGCCATTGGATTGTGTGTTCTTCTCCGGATGTTCTAAATATAAACATCTTATTTTCAACTTGCAGTTATTAACAATGCACCTTATAAAAATAAGATTTTCTAAGAATACAAAGACTACGATTGGATATTATCTAGGAGCACAAGGATAGGAAAGCTAGGAAACAAGTAATAAGATACTGCTTCTACCTTCCAAGAAAGTAACATCAAGAAGAACAGATAATGCCCTTTGCAAGTATACATCTGCAATTTTGTTATCATCATAACCATCTTGTGTTCCTTCTATTTCTGTAATATTATCATAGGAACTTGTTTGCCCCTCCACTATTTCAGGTAAATCTTCTGAATCACCACTTTGAAGAATTCACACAGCCTTGCACCAAGATAAAATTACAAAAAAATAACTGATAAAATTATAGAACAAAGGACCATAACTAGAAGAACATTAAGAGATTCACAATTTTTTTCAGTATAAACCAAAAACTCTGTCCTCCATAAATTACAATCTTCAAACAAATACACTTGGAAGACAGACATGTGAAGATATTCTTGGACAGCGGACCACATCTCCATTGCCATTTTTCAATCTCAATTCTCCATTGAACTGTAAAATCTGAAGTAGCTATATGCAGAAAATTCAACTAAGCCCAAACTAAACTTTTTGTGAGTAACTATGATATAGAAATAAGATATATCAAGTGACAAGGAAAACTTTCAGTTAAACAAATAGTCATAAGAAGAAACTCTCAATGAAACAAAGTATACTAAGGCAAAAAAATATATAAAAATGCCTAGAAAAGCTTCAAAAGAAGCATAGAATGACAAGGGCCAAAGAGACCCTTACATAGACATCATTAATGAGCTATTTGGATATCCAACGACTAGAATTATAGGCACTGGAGAGCCAAGCAGCTCTTTCAGCTGGAGAATTCTGCTGCAAAAAGAACATAAAAAAATGAAACAAAGCGAAGATTACAAAACAAAAAGGAAGAGACAAAATAAATAAAAATTACAAAAGAAACCTAAAAACTGAACAAAAAGCCAAAGATAAAAAAGATATATATATATATTTATATATACATATATATTTATAAAATTTAACACGCTCATGCTATTCTCAAAAGAAAACATTCTGATCCCTTCACTGTTCGCATCTGACATCATGAAAGAGTGCTACCTTGCAGTCTATTTTGCCACTACATGCATTTGCATACATGTGAATGCTCACACAAATACATACTATTTTCCTATATCACCCTTGCGCCCTCCCAATTCTGTTATTTAAAGTCATTTTTCGGGATCAGCCCAGTAAACCCAATCCAGACCCGATTCTAGAACTGAAACCTGGACACTAGCATTACTCCCCCTTTCGGAAAAAACCTTGTCCTCAAGGTGTGATGAACCAAATCAAATGTTGACAAACAAAAGTCTTTCCCTGTCTGCAGCCAACTAGGGCTATAGCTAATAGTAAAAACATGGCTTGACAATGGCCATGATAGTGTGAGGATACATTTGAAAGTCAAGTTCTCCTGCTCAAAAACTTCCTCCAAGTTGGCATGAGACAGTATTCCTAACAATGGCAAACCAGCTATGGGGTAATTGGGATATGCGTTCTGTTGCGTGAGCCCTATCATGAGAGATCAAAGGAGAAGGGACAAGGGAGAGAGAGAGAGAGAGAGAGAGAGAAAACTGCACTCTGTTTTTATTATTATGCCCTAATCTCATATTAAATGAGAATTAGGGTAACACTAACAAATTACATAGAAAGTCCAAGAATAAAACAACTATTAATAAAGAGCCGTTCCTACAACTATTAAATATTCAAAAAACCACCTAACATAAATGTTATCCAACATGTTCCTTAGCTTTCTTGTTCCATATTTGAAAAGTTGCTGTTGAGGTCTGCATTTGGATTTGATGCAAAAGTTGCCAGCTCTAGAAGATGAGGTAACAACTAATGGGTAGTACTCTGAAGCAGTCGGCCTTGGAACTTCTCAATTATTTAGTCTAGTGAAATGATTTGAGCAACCCTGGTACCAATTTACGTCGGTTCCATCTGGTAGCTTCTTCCTGGAAGCTATGTCACATGATACCTGCATGGTATGGGTATGGCCGGCCCTGGTGTGGTCAACGCAGCATCAGGTACGGTCAACGTAGCATCGGGTACGATCAACGTACCCAAGATCATTTTTGTCCATTTTGGGACTCGGTCAACTTTGACCGAGTCCAAAGTTGTCCAGTTTTTGAGTTGAAAATTAAAAATCCCCCTCTTTTCCTGTTTCCTTTTTCACTCTAAACCTTTCTTGCACATAGTTCCTCACAACTTTTCATTTAAAATCTTCCATACAATGTTTTGAAAATCCATCCCTTCTCTATAACTTGAATATTTGATAATAGTGTGAGCCATAACCATAGCGATGTCAATATATCTTAAAAGTGTGACTTGTTGCTCCTTCTAATCTTGATGATGCGACGGAGAATTAAGAAAGCTTATATATTTGTATGTTAATTACTTTCATACTGTGTTTTGGATCATGATTTATAAATATGTTATTCATTTTGAAATTTTTTGACATATATGTCTGTGTTTGTGTACGGCCGTACCCCCCGCACTCAAATTTTTTGAAAATGCTACGTACCCGTACCCGCACCGGTACCCGTACCCATACCAATGTGACATACCCTAGAAGGTATCCTTCTACTGCAAACTTTTTTCTTTTCTTGAGATATCTCAAATTCCTCAGACAGTGCATAAAGTTTGTCGTCAAACATATTCAAAAAATACCTCTTTGGTCTCGATTTCTAAGGCAGCTCTCTTTGAGAGCTGACAGCTGCATCCTTCCAGTCCACCATGCTTAACTGTCGTGCACACTGTGAACCCTCTCTCATTCCATCTCAGCAGTCCCAGTCTGGTTGAAGGCGATAGAACCTGAGCAAGTATGAGGAAGGGAAAATAGACATACCTCAGATGGCCAACTTCATCTACTGCTGGGCTCTTACTTTCACTAATTTTTGGATCATTGGTAGTTATTCTACTGCCTACAGCTAAGTCTCCTAATTCTTGTTCTTTGTATCGAGAATCCTTGTTTGCTCCTTTCATTGGAAGGATGGGCATCGTCAAAGAGTCGACAAGCACTTTCGTTTCTCCCCCATTGCACATCTCCTTGATTGCTCCATCTGCTACTGCCAATCTCTCCACGACTATGGATTTGGGTGCAGAAAGTTTCTTCTTGTATAGTAGACAGCGAACCTTATCAAGGAGATTTTCATTTTCTTCTTGTAACATATCAAGCTGCCATTTAAAAAATGACCATGTTACAACATGGAAAGATATTTTAACAGCAATTAGATTACATCTTGAAGTGAAAATGCATGCACACAGAGTAAACAAGAGAGAGGAGGGGTGTACCGGATGCGCTCATTGGCTCTGATACAGCTCGGCTTTGATCCTCCCAGTGCTCTTCCAGATCAACGCTATCGAAACGTTGAAGGAGGCATGACGATGCTAAGCTTTAGTTATATGAGACAAATATGAGAGAGAGCAAGAAGAGAGAGAGACTGACGTTTCCATGCTTAGCTGATGAACTCCGCCGATCTCGTCGCATTTTGTTCTTTCGTTCTTCTTCGATATCAACAAGACCTGACGCAAAACTTCCACCGCGAGTGGAGGAAAAGCAAAAACAAGAACGCCAAATTTTAGCGATTATGAGATGAAAAAAGATATCAGAGAGTCAGAGAGAGGACGCTCACCAATGGCGACGCTGAGAACGAAAAGGTCTGGTGAACTCCGTCGATCTCTTTCTTTTTGTTCCGTCATTCTTCTCCGATATCAGCAAAACCTGATGCAGAACTTCCGAGGCCGAGTGGATGAAAAGTACAAACAAGAACGCCAAATTTTAGTGATTATGAGATGAAAAAAGATAATAGAGAGTCAGAGAGAGGATGCTCACCAATGATGATGCTGAGAAAGAAAGATCTGGTGCTCCGTCGATCTCTTTCTGATTCGGAACCTTCTATCGGTCAAGAGAGGGAGAGAGAGAGAGAGAGGGACGTTAACGAACTTCTGGTGCTCCGTCAATCTCTTTCTGATTCGGAACCTTCTATCGATCGATCAATCGAGAGAGAGAGAGAGGGGGGGACGTTAACGAACTTCCACTTCTTGTTTCCACTTAAGTGACTTCGGTAACAAATTTTCATTTCGACCCACTTTTCAACATAATCCAAATGTACATCGTGACTACAAGCTAAACTGTAAACAATGGCAAAGACGAAAATTTGAAAAAAAATATGTTCTCACGCTGTAATCACCCAAATTTTTCTAAAGGACTATGATGTTTTATCCAAATGCGAAATTCAAATTTAGGCACAAGATTTCCAAAATACTACTCTCAGATCCAAATTAAATCCAAAATAGAACTCTCATATCCAAATTAAATCCAAAATACTACTTTTAGATCCAAAACCCAAGTTCAGATCCAAATCAATCATTTAAGACCGATTTGCCTCCTTTTGACCAAAAACCTCTTTTAGAGGGTGATTTTAGTCTTTTTTAACAAGACCGATTTTCCATCTTTTGACCAAAACTCCTTTTAGGGTGATTTTTTTTTTTAAACAAGACCGATTTGCCCCTCCTTTTGACCAAAAAACCTCCTTTAAAGGGTGATTTTAGTCTTTTTCAAACAAGACCGATTTGCCCCTCCTTTTGACCAAAAAACCTTCTTTTAGAGGATGATTTTAGTCTTTTTCAAACAAGACCGATTTGCCCCTCCTTTTGACCAAAAAACCTTCTTTTAGAGGGTGATTTTAGTCTTTTTTAAACAAGACCGATTTGCCCCTCCTTTTGACCAAAAAACCTCCTTTTAGAGGGTGATTTTAGTCTTTTTGGTAAACAAGACCAATTTACCCCTCCTTTTGACAAAAAAACATCCTTTTAGAGGGTAGTTTTAGTCTTTTTGGGTGGACAAGACTCATTTGCCCTTCTTTTTGGCCAAAAAAATCTCCTTTTGGAGGGTGATTTTAGTCTTTTTAGGTCAAAAAATTCAAATTTTGGGTTTTGGCTCCAAAATCCTCTATAAATACCCCCCCATATCCCCCCTCTTGGGCAAGATTGGTCCTTGGGAGAAACTCTAGTGTATTCTCACTTGAAGACTTAGAGTTTCTCTTGAGCTCTCTCTCTCTCTCCCTCTTCCTCTTTTCATTTCCTTCTCCAACTTAGAGCAAGCACTTTTGGAGCTTCATTCAAAAGGGGATTTTCAAGTGAAGGTGTTCATCTTCCTTAAGTTATTTCCCATTAGAGGTATGTAATCTTCATCTCTCTCATTTCTCTCTTCTTTCTTTTCATTAATGTTCTTATTATTATGTTATTTCTTTCTCTTAAACATAGTGTTGTTGTTGTTTTCATTTTTTTTTCTCATCTTCATCTCCCCATGGCCAAAGGAGATAGCACTCAACCTCTTTTTAGAGACAAGAGGCTATGCTCAAATGCACCGGGAGCATGAGAAGATGAGATGATATTTTATTTTATGATTAAATCATGCTCTTTCAAGTATTCTTGTTGTTCTTGTTCTTTCTCTTTCTTCTCTTCAATATATATTCTTGTTGTTGTTATTCTTTTCCTTAATGAATATATTTTTGTTGTTATTGTTATTTCATTTCTTCAATATAGTCTTGTCCTTGTTATTTTCTTTTTTTTCTCTTCTTCCTCTTCCCATGACCAAAGGAGATAACCCTCAATCTCTTTTTAGAGACAAGAGGCTATGCTCAAGTGCATTGGGAGTGTGAAAAGATGAGAGGATCTTTCGTTTCATGATTGAATCATGTTTTTTTCTTTTATTAAATATAACATTGTATCTCTTTCTACATTTTCTTCTCATCTTCATCTCCCCACGGCTAAAAAAGGTAGCTCTCAATCTCTTTTTTAAAGACAAGAGGCTATACTCAAAGTGCACCGGGAGCAATGAAAGATGAGATGATCTTTCATTTTAATCATGTTCTTTCTTTTCATGAATACATTCTTATTGTTTTTTTTTTTTTTTCCTCTTATTTTCCTCTCTTCCTCATTTCTCCATGGTCAAAAGAGATAGCTCTCAATCTTTATTTTAGAGTCAAGAGGCTATACTCAAGTGCACCGGGAACATGAGAAGATGATGTGGTATATCAATTCATAGTTACATCATGTCTTCCCTCCTAATTGAACTTTGCTTTTTCCATCATTCTCTTTCTTTCTTTCATTCCTTGAATGTTATCTATAAATTATGCACGCATGGTTGCTTGGTTCTTTACTTACATGTGAATGTATGGCGGGAATGAGAGTATGGTTTGGAGACTCTTTATTTTCATATTAATTTTTGAGGTTGGGACTTGTCCAACCCGGGATAAACCCTCACGAAAATGTACATGTTAATATGCATTTTCATGGCATTTTGCGCTAGTTTCCTTCTTAATCATCACATTAGGAACCCTAATGAGTGCTTCGTTATGTTGCTTGTTTTCTTTCATACCCAACGGTGGAAGAAATATATCTCTTACAACAAACTAAATAATAACATTCTATACTTACATAAATCATATTTTCCAAAACATTTTCAAAAAGAACCTTCTAATATGGCCTTAGGGACTTAGCTTAGACTCTTGCATGAGTCCAAGCTCCCCTCCGGCCTACATTAAATTTGAAGTTGGTAATTTTAAGTTGTTCCTTGATTTTTTTTTTTTTTTTTTAATCTTGTGAAGGTATGGATGTATACACATGTTATATACATTTATACCAACATGATGACCCCCATCTTTCTCTCTCTATGCTTTCACTTTCTATTTTATAAATTTTCATATGTGCATGAATACGTATGTACATGTGTTCCATCTCCTCTCTTTCAAATATTTATTCCTCTTTTCAAGACAAAAATCTTCTCTTATAACATTTCTCATACCCATATATGCGTATGATATTTTTCTTTTCCTCTAAAATCTCTCTTTCTCTTCGAATCAATACATCTTTTTCTCTTTATATGTGATGATATGTACACAAGTATGCATGTCTTTCTCTATATCTCTCTCTTTCCTTTCATAAGAGTGTTTTATCTCTTGTATTCTTCTTAACATTCTCATCTCATGAACTTTCTATTTACCAACTTCAATAAGACCACAAATCAAGTAATGACCCAATATTGGAATCATGCTTGATGGTCTACAATCTCTATCCATTTTCAAAAACTTTTCCTTCTTACATATAATAATTATAACAACGAAATCTTAGATGTATGTTGTGGTAGGAATGATATTAGATGAATGTTGTGGTAGGAATGTTTTACTTTTTTTCAATCATATAGGGTAAATGCATTAATGCATTCTCACCCACTTTATTTCACTTATGATCACAAGCACCTCTCTAAAGGAACTTAAACAAGAAGGGATGGAGCTCTAGCTAGGTGGTAACCGAATTAGAGCAAAATCTCAAACCTACTTAAAGTCTTAAGAGAACACTAAAGTGATTTCAAAATGTTTTCACAAGTTTTTCAAATGATATTTACTAGTTTTACTTTTTCCTCAAAACATTTCACATTTTCAAGCAATTCTTCAAGAACCCTTTCAAAAGTTTGAAACTCCAAACTTTCAATATTTTCTACACCGCACATAGAATCAAAAAGATGTTTTAGTTAAAACGAAATGCATCAATGATAAACATAGTCCTTGGGTTGATTACCCCCGGTAAAGGCGCCGGGAACGGTCGATCCTCGTACCGACGGGCGAGTCCATTTCTTTCCTCTTTCAAAACAAAAACCTTATTTTTCTGGAGCACTCCAAAACCAATGAAAATTTTGGGATGCAAATAGATGGCGACCGTGATGGGACCCGTCATCGTTTGGCTATGATTATTGATGCATTTTCACTAACTTGAACATCTCATGTATTGCCAATGATAAAGCATGTCCCCTATTTTGGCCTCGACCCCATTGGTATTTCATTGCATTGTTTGATGATTGTGAATGTTTTCTTGCACATAGGACTAATTGAGAAGGATCAATCATGTTCACACATATTTATGATCACATACCACCCTTCTCAATTTAGGTGTTGTTTGAAAGCCATGTTTGCTCTTCTATTTTAATCTTCAAACTTAGGCAACATTGCGTTAGAGACAACTCAATTTATATGATTTCTCATATTTCAAAATTTCTCATACCTATTTGTCCCGGTCATCATGTTGCCGGGCTTGGTCTTTGGCGGTAGCACAAGACTAAGCCTTACAACTAGACCACACCTTGGGCGGGAACGCCCCCTCGTTAGTACCATGAGTGGTAATTTATGGTATATCGACGAGTGATCAAGAAGAAGTTGATGAACTCTACCCTTAATTGCCTAAGGAAGAATCTATGCTCGTACTAAGCCATTTGGCTAAGGTATATAAGCATAACTTGATATCGGATTATCGTGACACAAAATTATCTCAATTAGGTTCCTATACCCAATTTTTAAAAAAAAAGAAAAAAAAAAGAAAATTATTTCATGATAGATGTTGATGTGCGTGAAACCTTATGTGATGATTTGCAACCTCATTCCACACATCTACCTCATATTGTCTTTGTCAACCTAGTCAATGTTTTCCACTAATTCAATTTTTATCTTTTAGAGTCATCATTCAATATGTATTCTTTCCAACGTGGTGTCACATTCCCTTATGATCACATCCTCTTTGGGGAAGGTCCCGAACGGTCCACCTACATTTCTCTTGAGTCTCAACCTTTGGCTCCCGAATGGTATCGGATTTGGCATCCCACCTTCTCTCGGATGTTTCCTTCTTACTTTGAAGAATGTGGGCTAGAGACAGTGGCAGCTGGAGGAATGCAGTCAGTTAATGGAAATTTGGTACATGCAATCGCTGAGCGTTGGAACCCAAGGACCTCCTCTTTTTGGTTTCCATGGGGAGAAATGACAATATTACTAGATGAATTTGCCGAAATACTAGACCTCCTTACTCCAACTTGTGACCCAAATGATCTATTGGAAAAACAATTCCTTATGAACCCAACCAAGGTCAATGCAAATGACCTCATTGCTCACTTTACTGGACGGAAAACTTGGCCTTTAGTAGAAAACCATGAAAATCAAAGCATCAACATGAAAAATTTGTATGAAGAATTTGGAACCTATGTTGAACCTTCTACCCTACCTCGAAAAGCCATAGGGAGAATTAAACATTGTATGATGCTCTGCACAGTAGGAGTGACCCTTTTTACCAATGGAAGTGACCTTTTCGATGTCCGTATTGCCCAACTTTTTCGAGTATAGGGCATAGAGGGACCCGACACTTGTCAGTAGCAATGACAGCTTTAGCCTTCCTTTACCGAGGACTCACTCGCTTTACCATTGAGATATCGACTTCATAGAAGGATGCACATATGCTTTACAATTGTGGTTCCTCAAGCATGCGGGACCCCAAGCCAGTCTATTCAGAAACACTGATGGATCATTAACAACCTTGGAGCAATACCGTCGTTTGATCGAGCAATTGAATGAAGGAGAGATCATTTGGGATTATTGTGATCGTCGGCAGAGCCTACCTCGATACACTCACCATCATCATGGGCATACCACACTCTTGGGCCCTTACTTCATAGTTGATTATTGTGCTGACAGATGTATGAGACAGTTCTCTCAAAGGCAGAAGATGGTCTCTGTGCATGCACCAATTGGAGTATTCCTGAATTTGACATTAGTTCTCCTCAATGGACGGCATTGTTTGCAGTAGCTCGACAAGAATGGAAGACACAAATATCATACACTTGGTTCATAGGCCCAGTGGTGAAGAAGAAATATGCTGAGTGGTGGGATGCCAACCGACCACCATCCATCCTTCCTTAAAAGTTTTATGTTGTCAACTTTGTATTCCTTCTGTCGTTGTCATCTTTATTAGTGTCTATGGATGTAACTTTTAAAACTTGTAATGCAATATGAACATTATTTTGTCATCATTTCCATCCAATAACTCTATTTTCTTATGTCATAAAGTGAATACTTGAAAGCCAACAAGATGGTTGAAACTAGATCGCAAGCTAAGCAGACTCCTCAAAACGAGGCTTCATCCTCTGAACTCCGTCCAGAAACACTTGGCCTCCCAGCAATCGAGCCAGAAGCTTACTATATGTTCCGTTTGTTCATGGAGCGATTTATGAAGGAGCAAGAAGAGCAAAAGGCTTTGATGGTTACTCCAGAGACGGATAATGAAAAGACTGCCAAGCAGAAAAGAAAGAAGAAAAACAAGTCTTTTGTTGAAATCAGGATGAAGACCATTTGAGTTCAGATTCGACAACTAGTAAGGAAGAAAAACCCGAACTGTCTTCTCTCAAAAAGAAAAAGACAACAAAGAAAAATAAAAAGGAAAAGATGTTATGATAGAAAACAGCTCACCCAGTCCTATCACCACTGAAAGTTCGGAAGAGAAGCCCAAAAGGAAGAGAAAACCTACCAAGAAAGTAAAAAAGACAAAGAAATACATCACTAGCAGCAGCTCAGACGTGAGAGTTCTGAAGAAAAAGTAAAGGAGATCAAGGGCAAAAAGAAAAAGACCAGGCCAGAATTGGTCGAATCAAGTGATGATGAAAGTCCGACTAAGCGTAGATTCTACAAAATGGAGAAAAGAATGAACAATCTTGAGCTTAGGGGGAAGGGGAAACGTTCATACTCATGTGAGGACTACTACCTTGGCATTGAAGGAGACGAAGACGTGAAGGCTTGCCCAGAGAATTCATCAGATATGATGGAACCACCTGTCCACACGTTCATCTTTCAACCTTTTTCAATGATTGCTACAAAATTCGGACAAATAACAGAGCTTTGTTCCGATATTTTCCAAGAAGTCTTGAAGGCATTGCCGCACAATGGTGTAAAGAAAATATCAATCCAATCGAGCTGAAGGAGTTTGACAAGTTGATTAACATGTTTGTTGAAAGATTTGAACAAAATGCTCCCATGGCTCCAACCCTCAGTACCATTTGCAGTCTTCGTCAGAAACAGGGAGAAAAGGCTCGAGAATTCATCCAAAAATGGAGAATGCAATGCAATAAGATGAAGGAGCCCATTTCTGAGACACAAGCCTTGTCACTCATTAGGAAAAATCTTGCCCAACCCTTGAAAAGTCTCATCGCAATGCCCCGATCAAAACCTTTGCTG
Organism: Nymphaea colorata; assembly: GCF_008831285.2. NCBI lineage: Eukaryota > Viridiplantae > Streptophyta > Magnoliopsida > Nymphaeales > Nymphaeaceae > Nymphaea > Nymphaea colorata. The sequence goes on from NC_045143.1 coordinate 26,291,397, forward strand.
AGTTAATTGAACAAGCAAACTCGATAGAAGAAGGGATTGAGGAAGGAGATTTTGATGGAATTATTGCTCCTAAGTACAAAGAAGATGGAAAGAAAGGAGGAATGACACAACTGCCTGCACAATTCATAGCCAATGCTGGCATTAGAAAGGACCATGATAATAACTACAAGCATGACAAGGGAGTCAGTTTCAAGAAGAACACACAGTTTCTCAAAGGCGACGATGAAAGGAAGAACAAACACCCAGGTTGGAGCTACGACCGAAAATTCACTCCTCTGAGCCAGTCTCGGGAGAAGATCCTGGAATACCTTCTCGCCAAAGGAACTATCGTCTTGCCAAAAGTGTCAGAGCCTCCGAAAATGATGGGAGGAAATAAAGAAAAACTGTGCAAGTTTCATCGTACCCCTGGTCATGAAACTGAGGATTGTTTTGTTCTCAAAAATATTATTCAAGACTTCATCAACAAGGATCTCAAGATTTGTGATGATAGTACCCCTGAGATACTAAGGAATCCATTCCCTGACCACGGAAAGGCGGTAGTAGCCATGATCACTACAGTCACTCACTTCGTACCATCCACAAGAGCACATTCGACCTTATATTGGGAGCAGCTCACACAAAATCATGGTGGTAAACCAAGGTAAGGAACCTCTAGATTTCATTGCTATGATGAAAGACATGATAGAAAGTTTGCCCAAGAAACTTCCTATGATTCCAAAGACTTTTATCTTACAAGGCGACGAATCATCAAATGACTCCTCAGATGAAGATCCATGCTATTTGGACGTTCTCCCCTTGGAAGAGCGTATGGATGAGGGAGACTCGATTCAAGCTTCTAAAAATCAGTCAATTACCTTCTCAGAAAAAGACCTCTCAAAATGGGGATATTTCCATGAAGATGCTCTTTACATCGTTGTTCAGGTCAATGGGATGACGGTGCCACATGTTTTGATTGATGGAGGAAGTGGTTTGAATATTTGTCCTGATCTCACGGCTAAAACATTGGGGTTTTGTGAAAAGAATATCGTTCTGATAATACCAAGATCTACGGATACGATGGCCGAGGCATGAACAGCAAAGGTACCCTCGACATGAATGTGATCATTGAAAATACTAGCCATTGCATTGTATTTCATGTGGTAGACGTACCACCATCATACAACCTGCTTTTGGGACGACCTTGGATCCATCAAGTACGAGCGATCCCATCCACTCTTCATCAATGCCTAAAATGGAATTTTGGTCCATCAGTCATCACTATCCGTGCTGAGGATCCGGTCAAGAGGTTGATGCAACCTATGCTCCCTAGGCCAATTGATCCGGTAGATGTACCGAGCATAAGAACAACAAAGGACAGACCTTTGGAAGAATGGATGCAGAACATGGAGATAGAGGAACCATCCGGGAATGCTTATGCTATTTCAAGCAATCGTGCAAGTTACCAAGAACACCTATTGTATGTTCATTTCATGAAAAACCCCAAGGGTTTTCAGTTGCTTCTGAAAGGTGGCTACGTCCATTCACTGGCCTTGGGAAAAATGAAGATGGCATCTTGCAACCAATTAGCATATCTTTTCAGATGAACATGAGAGGACTGGGATATCATGAAGGAATTTGAAGAAGATCTTGGGGGCTGATAGTATTCACTTTTGTTTCAAAATCCTCCCATGAATTTTGTAATATTAAACATCTTTTTGTCTCGTCTCATGAGAGAACCCATTCTATGAACTAAGAACTTTTTTTTTTATATATATATGCAAATGCAAGTAATTTTTTGTTGTCAATTTCGTCCAACTCTTTCCTTTATCCTCTTTACAGGATGTCGGAACTCAATATGTCTCAGTTTATTCTTTTTCCACGAAAGTCCCCCCAGAAAGCATTTATCGAACAAGCAGTCGGTGAAATGGAACCTATGGCAATACCCGAGTCAGAATTACCAGAATTCACTCAGATTCAGAAACAAGAGCATCCCTCATCTTTGGTGAATGATCCAATTGAAGAAATTAATATTGGAACCAGTGAAGATCCTAAAATTCTTCAAATTGGCACCAGTTTGTCAGCGAATGAGAAGAAAAGATTGGTGGACTTTCTTATAAGTAACCAAGAAGCTTTTGCTTGGACTTATGAAGATATGCAGGCTTAGACCCCCAATTGGTTGAACATCGTTTGCCCTTAAATCCTAATTGCAAGCCGATTAAGCAAAAATTGCGCAAGCTTGACCCTCGACTAGAAGGCCCTGTAAAAGAAGGACTAGAGGACTTGCTAAAGGCAAAATTCATTCGTGCCATCGATTACCCCGAATGGTTGGCGAACATCGTGGTGGTCCCCAAGAAAAATGGCAAAGTTAGGTTGTGCATCGACTTTCGAGACTTGAACAAAGCCACACCGAAGGATGATTATCCTCTTCCAAACATTGATCTATTGGTAGACAGTACTGCAGGCCATGCAATGTTTTCTTTCATGGATGGATATTCGGGATATAATCAAATCAAATTAGCAGTCAAAGATCAACCTAAGACCGCTTTTACTACACCATGGGGTACTTTTTGTTACACGGTAATGCCATTTGGGTTGAAGAATGCTGGAGCAACCTATCAAAGAGCCATGGCCGCCATCTTCCATGACCAGATGCATAAAATCATGGATGCATATATCGATGACATATTGATCAAATCCAAGACAAGAGAAGATCACATTGAAACTCTTGCCCAAGTATTCGAGAGGCTTTTACAGTACAAGCTTCGCCTGAATCCTCAAAAATGTGTGTTTGGGGTTGAGTCAGGCAAACTGTTGGGTTTCATGGTCAGTAAGAAGGGAATTGAAATGGATCTTACAAAAGCCAAGGCAATAATCGATATGCCACCACCTACCAATATCAAGGAGTTGCGAAGCTTGCAAGGACGAATCCAATCCATCAGACGATTCATTTCCAATCTGGCCATGAGATGCGAGCCATTCAACCAGCTACTGAGGAAAGGTGTCAAGTTTGAATGGGGGTTTACACCAAACGTTGGGAAGACCACTGCTGCTTTACATCACAGTGAATGAGTCAGCATGTGGCGGCTTTTTGACACAATATGAGGAAGGAAGTCGCATCGAATATGCAATCTATTACATTAGCAAGACTTTTGTTCAGTACGAAAAGAAGTACTCTCAATAGAGAAAACTTGTCTGGCATTGGTTTGGATGTGTCAGAAGTTGAGACATTACTTATTGGCTTGTGAGGTCAAGATACTCTCCAAACTAAATCCTCTCAAGTACATCTTGGAACAACCATTCCTTAATGGGCGTATCGCAAAATGGCAAGTTCTGTTGATGCAATATGATCTTGAATATGTGTCTCAAAAGTCAATCAAAGGACAAACAATTGCGGATCAGTTAGCAGACTTCCCTCAGTACGAAGAAATCAGAACAAATGATGAGTTTCCAGATGAACATGTACTAAGATTGGAAACGGTTTCGACATGGAAGATGTACTTTGACGGGTCCAGAAATGTGATGGGAGCAGGCATAGGCATCTTACTCATCACTCCATAAGCGAAATGATCCCGTACTCTTTGAAACTTGATTTTCCATGTACCCATAACATGGCTGAATATGAAGCCCTCATACAAGGACTTCGTTCTTATTGAGTTTTCAAGTGAAAAGAGTGCATGCCTTCGGCGACTCTCAGCTTATTATAAACCAAGTGAATGGAGAATGGCAAGTCAAAGATGAAAAGTTGGTGCCATATCAAGAAATTGCTACCTCCTTAATCTGTCAATTCGAAGAAGTACAATTGGCTCACGTAAAGAGAGAAGGTAACCCTATTGCGGATGGCCTCGCGAGCTTAGGATCAACCATCACTTTTCGAACCAATGAAGCAATCCGCTCTTTTGAGATTGGAAGATTAAAACACCCTGCTTTTGAAACGATGGCGCATGTTCATCATATCCAAGGGGGGATACGCCTTGGTACCATGACATCAAAAGGTATATTGAAAGCGGAGAATTCCCGACTGAAATGTCTAAAAATGAACAAAAAGCAATACAACGTATGTCAGCAAGTACTTTATCCTAGCAGGGGTATTATACAGACGTGGATTTAGCACTGAATACTCTCGGTGCCTTGATGAAGATGAGGCAAAGAAAGTAATCGAAGAATCACATCGAGGAGATTGTGGAGGCCATGTTGGTTACCAAACCCTCACCAAACAAATAATTCGAGCAGGGTATTATTGGCCTACCATGCAAAAAGATTGTCACCAATTTGTCAAAAGATGCAAAGAATGTCAACTGCATGCTCCAGTAATTCATGCCCCAGCATCTCACTTGCATTCTGTGACATCTCCTTGGCCGTTTTCAATGTGGGCCTTTGACGTAGTCGGACCGATATCCCCTGCAGCTTCTAACGGCCATAAGTATTTTCTTGCTGCAACAGATTATTTTACCAAGTGGGTAGAAGTCGTCACACTTAGAACGGTGGAAGGACGTCATGTAGTGTCCTTCATTCACAAAAATCTTCTTTGCAGATTTGGAGTCCCTCATGATATATATCAGACAATGGAACTCATTTCAAGAATGAAAAGATGAGGCAGTTGTGCAGCAAATACCACATCACGCACCATTTTTCAGCTCCTTATTACCCCCAAGGCAATGGACAAGCAGAGGCTACCAACAAGATCCTGATCCGCATCTTGGAACGGACAGTAGAAACAGGAAGAGATTGGCATGAAAAGATGCACAACGCTCTATGGGCATATCGCACCACTATGAGAACTCAACAAATGCCACTCCAGCAGAGCTAGTCTATGGAACAGAAGTGGTTCTACCATTACATGTGTTGAAACCTGCTTTGAAGTTCGCTTCTCTCATAGAGCTCCCTCTTACTCAATATCAACAAAAAAGGCTAATGCAACTCGATTTGCTAGATGAAAAGAGGCTAAAAGCGGCTGAACATGCTGAAGCTTATCGCCAAAGGGTAGCCAGACAATTTGCCAAGTCAGTTATCGAGAGACAGTTCAAAATGAATGATTCGGTCCTACGATCTGCAGTGTACCTGAGAGGACGACCACGAGGCAAGTGGGCACCAAATTGGGAAGGCCCATATGTCATTAAGGAAGTTTTGCCCCACAATTCATACCGACTAATTGATGCTGATGGGGTGGAATTTGCCGATCCTGTTAATGCCCTTCACCTCAAGAAATTTTATGCCTAGTTCTCTTGTATTCATTTTCCAATCAATGTCAAACATTTGTGTTTCCACATCGACTATTCAATCTAGATTCTTCCCAGTTGTAAAACATGACAATTACACTGGGGCATTTTTATTTTTATCGCTCAGGGCTTGAGAGCAACCCGTGCAGGTAAAGGGTTAAACCCGCAATATGAGGGCAACCATGCAGGCAAGGGGTTAAACCTGCAATGCTAGCCAAAGCAACCCATGCAGGCAAAGGGGTTAAACCTGTGCTACAAGCCAAAGCAACCCACACAGTTAAAGGGTTCAACTTGTGATGCAAGTCAAGGCAACCCATTCAGGGGGGTTAATCCTGAATTTGAAATCGGCAAACCCATGCAGGTAAGGGGTTAAACCTGCAATTTAAGCTCAAACAACCCATTCAAGTAAGGGGTAAAGCCTGAAACATCTCTATGAAAATATCTTGTTGAAAAATTTGTGGCGTTTATCTTTGTCACTAAGCACGGCTAACACCGGCTTATTAACAAAGAGGGGCATCTGTAATCACCCCAATTTTTTTCTAAAGGACTATGATGTTTTATCCAAGTGCGAAATTCAAATTTAGGCACAAGATTTCCAAAATACTACTCTCAGATCCAAATTAAATCCAAAATAGAACTCTCAGATCCAAATTAAATCCAAAATACTACTTTTAGATCCAAAACCCAAGTTCAGATCCAAATCAATCATTTAAGACCGATTTGCCCCTCCTTTTGACCATAAAACCTCCTTTAGAGGGTGATTTTAGTCTTTTTCAAACAAGACCGATTTGCCCCTCCTTTTGACCAAAAAACCTTCTTTTAAAGGGTGATTTTAGTCTTTTTCAAACAAGACCGATTTGCCCCTCCTTTTGACCAAAAAACCTTCTTTTAGAGGGTGATTTTAGTCTTTTCAAACAAGACCGATTTGCCCCTCCTTTTGACCAAAAAACCTTCTTTTAGAGGGTGATTTTAGTCTTTTTTTAAACAAGACCGATTTGCCCCTCCTTTTGACCAAAAAACCTTCTTTTAGAGGGTGATTTAGTCTTTTTGGGTGGACAAGACTCATTTGCCCTTCCTTTTGGCCAAAAAATCTCTTTTGGAGGGTGATTTTAGTCTTTTTAGGTCAAAAAAATTCAAATTTTGGGTTTTGGCTCCAAAATCCTCTATAAATACCCCCCCATATCCCCCCTCTTGGGCAAGATTGGTCCTTGGAAAAACTCTAGTGTATTCTCACTTGAAGACTTAGAGTTTCTCTTGAGCTCTCTCTCTCTCTCCCTCTTCCTCTTTTCATTTCCTTCTCCAACTTAGAGCAAGCACTTTTGGAGCTTCATTCAAAAGGGGATCTTCAAGTGAAGTGTTCATCTTCCTTAAGTTATTTCCCATTAGAGGTATGTAATCTTCATCTCTCTCATTTCTCTCTTCTTCTTTTCATTAATGTTCTTATTATTATGTTATTTCTTTCTCTTAAACATAGTGTTGTTGTTGTTTTCATTTTTCTTCTCATCTTCATCTCCCCATGGCCAAAGGAGATAGCACTCAACCTCTTTTTAGAGACAAGATGCTATGCTCAAATGCACCGGGAGCATGAAAGATGAGATGATATCTTATTTATGATTAAATCATGTTCTTTCAAGTATTCTTGTTGTTCTTGTTCTTTCTCTATATTAATATCTTATTGCTCTTTCTTCTCTTCAATAATATATTCTTGTTGTTGTTATTCTTTTCCTTAATGAATATATTTTGTTGTTATTGTTATTTCATTTCTTCAATAGTCTTGTCCTTGTTATTTTCTTTTTTTTTTTCTTTCTTCTTCCTCTTTCTATGACCAAAGGAGATAGCCCTCAATCTCTTTTAGAGACAAGAGGCTATGCTCAAGTGCATTGGGAGTGTGAAAAGATGAGAAGATCTTTCGTTTCATGATTGAATCATGTTTTCTCTTTTATTAAATATAACATTGTATCTCTTTCTTCATCTCCCCACGGCTAAAAAAGGTAGCTCTCAATCTCTTTTTAGAGACAAGAGGCTATACTCAAAGTGCACCGGGAGCATGGAAAGATGAGATGATCTTTCATTTTAATCATGTTCTTTCTTTTCATGAATACATTCTTATTGTTTTTTTTTTTGTTTCCTCTTATTTTCCTCTCTTCCTCATTTCTCCATGGCCAAAAGAGATAGCTCTCAATCTCTATTTTAGAGTCAAGAGGCTATACTCAAGTGCACCGGGAACATGAGAAGATGAAGTGGTATATCAATTCATAGTTACATCATGTCTTCCCTCTTAATTGAACTTTGCTTTTTCCATCATTCTCTTTCTTTCTTTCATTCCTTGAATGTTATCTATAAATTATGCACGCATGATTGCTTGGTTCTTTACTTACATGTGAATGTATGGCGGGAATGAGAGTGTGGTTTGGGGACTCTTTATTTTCATATTAATTTTTGAGGTTGGGACTTGTCCAACCCGGGATAAACCCTCACGAAAATGTACATGTTAATATGCATTTTCATGGCATTTTGCGCTAGATTCTTTCTTAATCATCACATTAGGAACCCTAACGAGTGCTTCGTTATGTTGCTTGTTTTCTTTCATACCCAACGGTGGAAGAAATATATCCCTTACAACAAACTAAATAATAACATTCTATACTTATATAAATCATATTTTCCAAAACATTTTCAAAAAGAACCTTCTAATATGGCCTTAGGGACTTAGCTTAGACTCTTGCATGAGTCCAAGCTCCCCTCCGGCCCACATTAAATTTGAAGTTGGTAATTTTAAGTTGTTCCTTGATTTTTTTTAATCTTGTGAAGGTATGGATGTATACACATGTTATATACATTTATGCCAACATGATGACCCCATCTTCTCTCTCTATGCTTTCACTTTCTATTTTATAAATTTTCATATGTGCATGGATACGTATGTACATGTGTTCCATCTCCTCTCTTTCAAATATTTATTCCTCTTTTCAAGACAAATATCTTCTCTTACAACATTTCTCATACCCATATATGCGTATGATATTTTTCTTTTCCTCTAAAATCTCTCTTTCTCTTCGAATCAATACATCTTTTTCTCTTTATATGTGATGATATGTACACAAGTATGCATGTCTTTCTCTATATCTCTCTCTTTCCTTTCATAAGAGTGTTTTATCTCTTGTATTCTTCTTAACATTCTCATCTCATGAACTTTCTATTTACCAACTTCAATAAGACCACAAATCAAGTAATGACCCAATATTGGAATCATGCTTGATGGTCTACAATCTCTATCCATTTTCAAAAACTTTTCCTTCTTATATATAATAATTATAACAACGAAATCTTAGATGTATGTTATGGTAGGAATGATATTAGATGAATGTTGTGGTAGGAATGTTTTACTTTTTTTCAATCATATAGTGTAAATGCATTCATGCATTCTCACCCACTTTATTTCACTTATGATCACAAGCACCTCTCTAAAAGAACTTAAGCAAGAAGGATGGAGCTCTAGCTAGGTGGTAACCGAATTAGAGCAAAATCTCAAACCTACTTAAAGTCTTAAGAGAACACTAAAGTGATTTCAAAATGTTTTCACAAGTTTTTCAAATGATATTTACTAGTTTCACTTTTTCCTCAAAACATTTCACTTTTCAAGCAATTCTTCAAGAACCTTTTCAAAAGTTTGAAACTCCAAACTTTCAATATTTCTACACCGCATATAGAATCAAAAAGATGTTTAAGTTAAAACGAAATGCATCAATGATAAACATAGTCCTTGGGTTGATTACCCCCGGTAAAGGCACCGGGAATGGTCGATCCTCGTACCGACGGGCGAGTCCCTTTCTTTCCTCTTTCAAAACAAAAACCTTATTTTTCTGGAGCACTCCAAAACCAATGAAAATTTTGAGATGCAAACACGTAGTTATATTTATACAAATATGTATATATAATAGGTTAAATGAGAGTGAATAGATTGTAAGATTTCGTAGTCTTCATGTTTGGCATAGTGTTGAGAAAAGGTGTAGATGACTACTTACGTAACTATATAAAGGTAGACCTGAAAATAGTCACATGTAGAGTTAAGAAGGTTAATTACAATGTTGAGCATGACACTAAATCAAATCATGATAATAAGGAGTAGACATGATGGTCAACCTATCGGAAATTCAGGATGCGATACAATATAAAGAGAACCTTTTATATTCCATGAATGCATAAATGTATATGATTTGAACAAATCTATGTGAAGACATGAACAGGCCTCATTGTCAACTATGTTGAAGTCTTGTGATTCCATGTCAAACAGATTTCGTGTGACCAATTTGTTGGTAGAAAAAATCACTTGTATGAACATAACTACAAAAATAAGTAAATATGTATATATGTTTGTACATATATTGTTTTGTTATTCTTATTTAGAATGTGAAGATCATTTCAATTTAGCATTCTATGACAGAAAGGAAATAAAGAAAGAAAGGAAGCTAGTGACGACCTTGTACCAGAATTTATACAATTTAGAATGTTGTTGACACAGAGAAACCATACTATGACTTCTAGAATGTCTCATGATTTAGTTAGTGATGAATAGGGCTATGAAGTTATGGCACCAGCATGAGGTTAAGAAATATTTCATCCACCAAATGAAATCTAGTGACAATAGTGTATGAAGTAATAGATTTTGCATGTTCACTAAAAAAGCAGTAAGAAGAAATGCAAAAGAGAATCAATGTGGATGATTAAATCTGGATGGTTACTAGCTGTAGGAATTATTGCAAATTCCTTAAGTACTTTACATAGAAATATATAATCCTAGATTAGCCATCTGATTAGAAGGATCTGTCCAGCCCAGCAATTGTTAC